>NC_074708.1:19012922-19036645 GCF_024334085.1 Lutzomyia longipalpis
AACAAAATACTACAGATTCCTCACAAAGGGTGGTGGATGGACGTGGGTGCAATCGTATGCAACCGTTGTGCACAACACTCGCTCATCCCGGCCGCATTGCATTGTGAGCGTCAACTACGTACTGAGCAGTCAGGAGTGCAAGGATCTCCTGCTGAATGAAGTGCAGGGACCAATGCGGAATGACCCAATTCTTACACCGCAGACACCACCCCAAATGACCACCCCCACGGCCAATACTGTGAGTACTCCGGCGGTGCAACACCATCAAGTGGCGGCACCACCACAAGCCGCAGCATCTCATCATCACCACCCACCGACGCCACAGCAGCAACCCATTAAGGAGATTCCTGGAAATTATCAGGCACATTCTGACTATGACCACTATCACTACTTGCCTCAGCAGGGTGGCCTCCAAGGGACGGACTTTGGGGCTGATAATACGTCGTACTATGATACATTCTTTGCATCATACGATGCTCATGATCCCAATTCGGCTCTGAGGCCATTTTCTGCGAGTTCCAACAGTTGTAGCAGCTCTGAAGGTAAAAATTTAAAGCAAAAATGTTTTGTTTTTAAAGAAAATCACATTAGGGGAAGGCGGGGCTAATAAAGTCACTTAAGGGTTTGGAAAAAGCCTAAAATATCGTATTTCCTAGCTAGATAGAACAAAATGATCTGAGAAAGAGTTGTAAGGCAAGAAATATCCTAAAGAATTGAGCTATTCATTTCGCTTTATCTATTTGGGAAATATTATATTTTGAGCTTTTTCTAAACCCTTAAGTGACTTTTTTAACCCCAGTCTCCCCTACATTAAAAAGGTGATGAAGATAGTAAATTTTTTTAAAGAAAATTCGGCTTGACCCATTGAAATTCGTAATCAGGGGATAGTGGCCCAATTCCGACCTCTTTTGACCTTTTTTTGAATCTTCCCCTACAGTTAAAGGATTATTATTTTTTTTTAAGAAAATGAAATTTCGAGCCTAATTCAGCGACCAAGAAACCCTTGAAATCTTTGAATTTTGTACTGAAATTTCAAGATTTCAAGCGAATTTCAAGGGTTTCTTGGTCGCTGAATAAGGACCATCCGTAAAATTCGGATGAATGAAATTTTTTATTTTTGATAAAAATTCCCGAAAAATTTCATGAAATTTTGAATGTTTATTTAGGTGAGCAACAGATATCGGGGATGCACATGATTCAGACTCCACCCATGTCGGCGCAATCTGCGGCGTATGGCGGCGAAGAGTTGGGACACCATCAGCAGTTTAGTGCTATGAATTGCTTTGCTGGTGCGGCGGCTGTACCCGCTAACACTGGTCAAATGCACCACCACCATGGGGCGCCACTGTCGCACCACGAGCCCGTTTTCGCAGACTACAAGGCGGCACCAGGGCCGCAGTACACGAGCGTAATTGTGGAGCCCCAAAACTACCACATGCCCAATGAGTACGTCCACTGAGGAGGGGGCATTCTGTGTGGCAACTCAAGTGCACTGTGAGGATACACCATTTCTGGATTTTATTTATTGCTCTAGCATTATGATGACCATTTGGTCCCGGAATCGAAAAAAAGCATAAGAAAAGAAAAAGAAACTAATAAAGCGAGTGACAATATTTTAATTGTAAATAATGTGTGTGAGGAGAATTTTATGTTCCCAGTTTTCTCCGGCGATGTTCTGCTGCTCGCGCATTTAGCACCGTTCTGTCTGTCCTTCCATCTCAATTATGTTGCATCAAATGGAAGCATGAAGTGAGTCCACATGGCAATCAATTTTATTGCAATAACTGATGGTAAAAGGCACAAGAATAATTGCCAATCGCGATAGTTGCTTGGAAATTATGCACACACACACAAAAAAAGAACCAGCATGAGGCTCTTCTTCAGCAAGTTTCTTGTGCTGCAATTTAGTTCATTTTTATGACATCAGGCTCCAAAAAGTCTTTTGCAATGTAATATTTTTTGCAAGAATTTTATTACAAATCGTGAAAATCATCCAAGAACAAGGGGATGAGGAAAAGAAAAAAGAAAGAAATATTGCCGAAAAAGATGTTTTATTTGGCTGAAAAAGTGAAATGTTTGCGCCTGGTACCGGGCGCCTCCACTGACGCATAATAGTGAAAACACTGAGAGCGAAAAGTGGTTGGTAAAATAATAAGTAAAATTTTTCTTTTTTAGACTGTTCTTTCGTAAGTTTTCTTCTTTTTCGCTTGCTCTCTCATTCAGTTTTAATGTATTATTTATAATAACAAGCTTGGTTAATCATTATTATTTTAATTATTTTTTTTATAATACAAGATGTTATTTTGTAAAATATACATAATAGTAAGTAGATGTCATATAATTTGTTGTTCCTTTTTCATTTTTTTTTGTATTTGTAGTTAGAAAAAAATCTTTGTATACATTATTTGCATTTTAGAAATACAATTAACTTCCTCTATACACATTTTTTCATTTTCTTTACATTTTTTTCTCCCCTCTATAAGATGAATATCAAAATTAATTAGCATTAGATATCTCTTTATTCCTTCTCTCATCAATATTTCTTTTTCATATACTTATACTTATTTATGTATATATAAGTTTGGTTGAAGATAAAAAAAAACATTGCAAACTTGAAACTGCACTTGGAGAGAAGGTTCAAATGAAGAAAAAAAAACTTTAATATAGCATTATTCAGAGACTATAAATTTGTAAAGCGATTTTGTTTCCTATATAAGAATATTTTTTTCAGTGTATAATTTTCAGTTAAGTTATTTCTTTTACTTTTATTAATAAATTTAATGAAAGAATAGACTTTTTCCTCACTTTTTCAATGAGTTTATTAACTTTAAATTAATTATGATATTTTTTCTTTAAAATAATTATAAATTAAAAAAAATGGAGCTCAAGATTAGTGTCTGTTTCTAGTTTATTTTTAAGACTCTCAAACATTGCGTCCTTTTCGGGGAGGAAAAGGGCAAATAAGAAGGATTAAGTGCTTTGTTTTTTAAATTAATTTTATTGTTTTTTTGCTTTTTTTATTGTGTAGAAAATATTACTTTTACAACAGAGTAAAGAATATTAAGTATTTTGTATATAATAATAATTATAATAATAATGCAGGAGGTTCTTTCTTTCCGTCCACACTGACAAATCCTCTTTTGTTGACCTTCTTCCTATCATCTACCACTCCCATTTCTTTGTCCTTTCGTCAGTTCTTCCGAGAATGAAGTTGTATTAATATTTTAATTTTCATCTTCATCACGTTAATTCGCTTTAGTTACTTTTTTTTCATGTTAAATGGTTTTCTTTCATCATTTTTTTTATCGCCTATAGAACAAATAATAATTTATACGAGACATTTCAAACGTGTCCATTTTTTTGCAATTTGTTTTATTGTGTTTTTTTTTGCAAATAATTTTCAAAAATGATTGGGTTTCTGAAATCATTTTTTTTTGTTTCCTATAATGATTTTTTATAAAAAAAAATACTCCATCACCCACTTCAGTCTTCTTTGGTACGTGGTAACAACAGAACTTAAAACACTAATTGCTTCACTTTTTTTTCCATAAATCGCGATTTTTGAAGCCAATTTGTTGATTTTTTTTACTTCTCCTTCAAAATGTCCACACCATTAAAAGTTCTAATTTCATTCCTAATAATAATAAGTTTAAAAGTTGTACAATTTTTCAGCTTGTTTTCCACTAAAAGGAAATATATATTTAATTTTTTTTCTTCCACTTTTCCTATTCTTTTGGTCTTCCCATTTTTTGTTGTTTTTTTTTATTAAAGTTTGTATGGAAAAATCTTGTTTTTCTGCACAGAAAAAACTAAAATGTGTGTGTGTGAATCTTACAAAATGTTTTCTTGGTTCTCTCTCGCTAAATAAATAAAATCACCATTCATTTTTTGGGACAAACAGTGTAAATGATATTATGACACGTATATAAGATGTGAAGGTTTTGTTTTACATTATTTTTGTGTATAAAAGAAATATTGAACTTTCCAAATTTCTTTTTTTTTCATTCCATAAATGATGCACTTTTTTGTTGGATGAATGCGGGAAAAGGACTTTATGTGAGTCCCTTCAACTCTTAGCATGTTGTTGATGACGATCCCGTATTCTTTCTCGTCGCATCCTTCTTGCATTGTGATTGTGATTCCTCACACGATGACACTGTGCTGAGCAACATTCATCCACATTATTCTTATCCTTGCGGTTATTCTTCCCCAGTATCCTGTTATTGCACACAGATCGTGTACACCTCTTCTTACTGCACTGAATGATGCCATCCTATATAATTTTGAGTTAGAATTTTACAAAAATTTTTTTCTTAAAGGAGTTTATTCATTCATGTATGGGAAAACTCTTCGTTAAAGGAAATAATCAAAATATTCGTTGTCTTGTAGAGGAGTAAAAAAAAAAGAAATCTTCACAGAAAATTCTTATTTTCCCTCAGCATTTACTCAAAAATACGCTGATTTGATTTGGTATAGAAATACAAAAAATGACGTCACTTTATCATGTCTCTTTTAAGGCATGAACCATAAAAATGCTTTATCAAAAATCTTCGATGAAACATTGAAACGAATGTTTCGAATTATGAAAATAGACATAAGATACAATAGTGACGTCATTATTATCATTTTTTGGCACATATTTGCCGGCTTTTTGATCTTCTACAAGCATATACGCATATTGTTTCCTTAAATGAGGGGTTTTCGAAACAATAAATTCCTTCGAGAATTGAGAAAAAAACTTACCTTGCATCGGCAATCCACGCATTTTTCTTCACCATAAGAAGAGATGAAAGGATGCCATTCTTGGCCATTTTCGTACACTGTTGCAGCATGGGAACAGCCCCCATTTGCCAGGATCTCCTGTGTCGAAGCTGTTTTATTGGGTGTGAAGCTTTGATCTTTTAGTAAGTCCGGATGTGCCTTATCTCCTCTATATATTTCTACACGAATCTGTTGGGAAAAAATGTAAAAAAATATGTTATTTTTGCATTGAATTTTGTAGGTAAGTATTGTAACGATTTTTGCCTTAACTCGTATAATTCGGCTCGGCTCCATACCGAGCCACCCAATAAAACCCACTGCACATTAAGTGCAGGGGGACAGTTTGGGTTCAGCCATCGTGAGAGGCGGACATCGCGGATTAATCGTGAGTATTGCCCCTTTTTGCCCCCTCCCCCTCATAAGGCCCTCTCTTTAGACGGGCCATTTCTCCCCCTTTTGGCGCCGCTTACGCCCCTTCCTACTGCCCTCAATGACGCTTCTCGCTGAGGCCCTTTGGGGCCCTTCGGAGGCTAAGTGGTGGTAGGGAATTGTGGCTTGAGTGACCTCTGAAGGGATGGGGTGTGGAGGCGAAAAAGGTGGCGAATCACGAATGCCATTCTTTCGGACAGGACGACAGCAAGGATACGACCACAAAACGTTACAGTATGTATATAGAAAGTAATTAAAAGACACTGTAGATTAAGCTTTGTTTCGACAAAATTAAATAAATCAAAGCGAGTTTTCTAAAATATAGTTGCCAAATATACTTGAATGCAAAAGCTTTTTGTGGCACAATTTTTAAGGCCTCCATAAATCATTGGGCAGTTATGCTTAATCCAAATTAAAAAAAACACGACAATCACGACAATTTATAATTTTAATTGAGCATGAAATAGATGTATAATTTTATTTACTAAATTGGATTTCTCTCACAGCGCATGAGGAGCAATGCAAATTGTTGTAACGGTCAATATTCAAATATCATTCCATAGAGGTCACCCTCCCCCACATTGTCATAATGTATTCATTCTCGGGATGACGATCGAAGAAGTAACACGTGGAATAAAGAAGTAGTTAAAGAAGAAGGTGTTTTAATAAGAAAAGAAGAATATATCAGTGGCGACAGGATGGTTGACGAATACCAGCAATTGGCCCAAGGGGCTCGTGCAGCAGATGGAAGAATGAGGGGGCTGGAAGCGCCCCAAAATAGGGTGAACGTAACGCCGGCCATGGCGTTTCCGACGGATATGGAATTTTTTGACCCAGTAAAAGGCACATGGTCAAGGTTTGTGGCAAGGATGGAGGATACTTTCGAGGGATTTAATGTCACTGAAGAACCAAAGAAGAAGAGCTTGTTGATTCACTACATGAGTTTCGCAGCATACAATCAACTTTGCGACAGGATCCTTCCACGTGTTCCAAGAGATTTGACGTACAAAGAGATTTGCGATGAAATGCGGGAATGTCTCGACCCGGAACCTCTGGAAATTGTGGAGATTTTTAAAGGAGCCCATGCGCTTGATATGGACGAAGTACCTAATTGAAGGAAACGCAGAAAACAATTTTAACCCACCCAGTCTTGTAGGGAATCAAAAAAGGATAAAGAATCGCCAAAAATATTCACAATTTTCCACTGGGGTCACAGAGAAAAAACGCAATAAAGTTTTGTAAAAATTCAAAAAAAATTGGCCGCCATTCGCCATTTTGTCTCTTTCAATGCATCAAGCAGATGTTTCAATGCTTTGCCATGAGCTTGTCGATGGGAGTTTGACATTTCATTCTTTTTTTTTTTGAGAGTAAATAAAAAAAATTGCGTATTTTTTAGTTTAATTATCGTGGTAAATGTGTTTTACGTGTTGTTCAAGAGTGATTTTTATGTCTGAATACCTGGGATGAATTCCCGCACAACTTGTGACCGTCTCAGCGAGCACATCTCTCGTTACAAAGCAAAGCAATCCAAAAACATTGGTCGTGGATCGTCTTGAAGATGGCTTTTTCACGAATTGAGAGATCATCTGCGCTGGAATCCTTTGCGTTTCACACCACCACGACGGACAAGACGATGGATTGCTTGGTTTTGTGATTCCCTAGATGTTGTCATGCAAAACCTTACGATGTTTTTTGGCACCACCTTTCCCAAGACCTTTTCCACGACCAATGATGTGCTCGCTGAGACGGTCACAAGTTGTGCGGGAATTCATCCTTCAGGTATTCAAATATAAAAATCACTCTTGAACAACACGTAAAACACATTTACCACGATAATTAAACTAAAAAATACGCAATTTTTTTATTTTCTCCCAAAAAAAAATAAATGAAATGTCAAACTGTCATCGACAAGCTCATATTGACGAAGCATTGAAACATATGCTTCATGCATTAAAATGAACAAAATGGCGAATGGCGGTCAATTTTTTTGAATTTTTACAAAACTTTATTGCCTTTTTTCGTTGTGACCCCAGTGGAAAATGGTGAATATTTTTGGCGATTCTTTATCCTTTTTTGATTCCCTACAAGACTGGGTGGGTTAAAATTGTTTTCTGCGTTTCCTTCAATTAGGTACTTCGTCCATATCAAGCGCATGGGCTCCTTTCAAACGAGGAAGCAAAAGGACGGAGAAAGCTGCGAAGAATTTTTGGCAGCTTTGAGGAAACTTTCAACGCACTGCAAATTCGGCGAAAATTTGAAGAAGTCACTGAGGAACCAGTTCGTTGTGGGACTTCGAAACAATGCAATTCAACGTCGCCTTCTGGAGAAGAGAGATCTAACTCTAGAGATAGCCTTGGACACTGCCAAGGCAATGGAAATTTCTGAGAAGGGAGAGGAAACTATCGCGAAGAATCCGAAGGAAACAGGAGAGGTTTTGAAGATAGAGGACAGAAACAACAGCAACCGTCCATCCCAGCAACAAGGCAATGCGGTAGAGGAAGCAAGAGGGGCCAGGAAGAAATGCTTCAGGTGCGGAGTGAGTACACATCTTGCAAATGATTGTAATCATAAAGATAAGACTTGTTTCACTTGTAATAAGAAAGGGCACTTGTCTAAAGTTTGTATGGGAAAAGGGGAGGAAAAGAAGAAGGATGTAGGAGAGAAGGAAAAAGAGAAATTGAATAAAGTGGAAGATTTGTTGTATGCGGAGAGTAAGTCAGTGGAGAAGATAATGCTAAATGTAAAAGTAGAGGGAAAAGATTTGGCTTTTGAGGTAGATAGTGGTTCCCCCATCTCTGTAATTAGCATGAATTGCAGAGATAAAATGTTCCCTCGTTCAAAAATTTTCGCGACTGTGAGAAAATTTGTTGGATTTAATGGCACAAAGATTAATATTGTGGGATTCCTGAAGGTATCAGTCAGGGTAAAAGAGTATGAACTCCACGGCTTGAATCTCTATGTGGCGGAGGAATCCTCAAAAATTCCTTTGATGGGCAGGGAATGGGCTCGGAAAATGCACTGGTTGATTGGAATGAGATCATAACAGTAAATAAAATTCAAGAGGACGAAAGGAAGGCGGAGAAAGAGATGGAGTTAGCGATAGGAAAATTGAAGAAAACTTATAGCAAGGTTTTTGAGAATTCATTGGGCAAAGTAGAAGGATGCAAGGCAGAATTGAAGCTAAAGGATGATGCACAACCAGTTTTCCTAAGACCGAGGCGAATTCCATTGGCTAAGAAGCAAGCAATTGAGGATGAAATAGAGAAGCAAGTGAAGAATGGAGCTTATGTGAAAGTCAATCAGAGTAGATGGGCTACCCCAGTTGTAGCTATCCCTAAGGCAACAGGAAATGTGAGACTCTGTGGAGACTATAGCGTTACGTTGAATCCGAATTTGATTGTAGATAAGCATCCTCTTCCAACAGTAGAAGAACTTTTCGCAGACATGGCAGGAGGAGATAAGTTTTCCAAGCTGGATCTATCCCAGGCATACATGCAGTTGGAAGTCCGAGAAGAAGATAGGGAGCTTTTGACAATAAATACTCACAAGGGGCTGTATCAACCGACTCGACTGATGTACGGAGTGGCGTCAGCAGTGGCAATTTGGCAACGAATTATGGAATCTATGCTACAAGATATTCCTGGCGTGAAAGTATTCTTGGATGATATAAGAATAACGGGAAAGAATAATGCGGAACATTTGGAGAGGCTGACAGAGGTTTTGAAGAGACTGCAAGCGAGGAATATGCGAGTGAACTTTGAGAAATGTGAATTTTTCGCAAGCAAGATCAGCTATTGTGGGTACGTCATCGATAGAAATGGTATCCATAAGGACCCGACGAAGATTGAAGCCCTCATGAACATGCCATGGCCTAAGAATAAAGACGAAGTAAGGGCATACAATGGGTTTGTACAGTATTATGGGAGATTTTTTCCAAATCTCAGCACAATAATAAGTCCGATTACTAATCTGCTCAGGGATGAGGTTAATTTTGAATGGGACAAAACGTGTGAAGATGCATTCAAGGCAATTAAACAGGAAATGAGTAAGGATACCTTTTTGGCACATTATGACCCGAATGAGACATTGGTTCTTGCAGTGGATGCAAGCCCTGTGGGGGTCGGAGCCTGCCTAAGCCATAGGTACGAAGATAAATCAGAACGGCCACTATTTTATGCATCACAGTCACTAACGGATACTCAGAGGAAATATGCCCAGCATGACAAGGAAGCATACGCCATAATTTTTGGAGTAAAGAAATTCTTTACGTACTTGTACGGAAAGAAATTCGTGCTTATCACAGATAATAAAGCACTGTCCCAAATAATGAATCCTGAAAAAGGAATTCCAGTATACACAGCATTGAGGATGCAACACTATTCGGTGTTTTTGAAAGGATTTGACTACACAGTTGAGCATCGCACTTCAGAATTTCACGGGAATGCAGATGGATTGTCAAGGTTGCCTCTACCGACCACTTCAGAATACGAAACAGATGACCCAGAAGTAGCACAAATTAACCTAATAGACAGCCTTCCAGTGATGAGGAACGACATTCGACAGGAGTTGGCTAACGACATTGAAGTAGCAAAACTGATCAAAGGATTGCGTACAGGAGTAAAGATTAGAAAAGAGGATCGGTTTGGAATTGATCAGGAAGAATTTTCGCTGAAGAACGACTGTCTAGTGAGAGGACTGAGAACGTATATTCCAGGAAGATTCAGAAAAACAATTCTGCAAGAGCTACATGAAGGACATGTAGGAATTACGAAAATGAAACAACTGGCAAGAGCATACTGTTGGTGGCCATCTCTGGATAAAAACATTGAAGAATTAGTGCAGAACTGCACACCTTGCCAAGAAAACCGTTCAAATCCACCAAAAGTACCTGTTCATGCATGGGAAGAGCCGAACAAACCTTTTGAACGCATTCATGTAGATTATGCGGGACCAATACACGGTAAGTGGTTGCTTATCGTAGTTGACAGTTACTCAAAATGGCCAGAGGTAGCTGTGGTGACGGATACGACATCTGGGAATACGATTAAAGAATTGCGGAAAATTTTTGCCACCCATGGCCTACCTGAACAGTTGGTTACGGATCAAGGACGTCAGTTTATCAGTCAGGAATTCGAAGAATTTTGTAAGAGAAATGGGATCGATCATAAAATGGGAGCGCCATATCACCCAGCTACTAATGGACAAGCAGAACGCTATGTGAGGACTATTAAAGAGAAGCTCATGATGCTTAAGGATGTCAGTCAAGAAGATGTGGAACTAAAGTTGTCTTCGATACTCCTTAATTACAGACGAACCCCCCATAGCACGTCGGGAATATCGCCAAGTGAGAAACTCTTCGGTAGAAAAATTCATTCAAGGTTGGATTTCATTTTGCCGGGGGAGGAGAGCGTGAGGAAGGAGATTAAATACAAGGAAAAAGCTGGAGTTCGAAAGTTGAACGTAGGGGACCGAGTGGCAGCTAGAAACTACAGACAAGGAGGAAAGAAGTGGAGTTTTGGGACAATATCACAAAAGCTGGGTAGTCTTCACTACATGATAAAAATGGATCAAGGAAAAATCTGGAAGAGACACATAGATCAGCTGCGACGTGTCGGAGATAAAGTAGGTTTGGGCAGTGTTGAAGTGGATGAGTACTGGGAGATCTCTGAACATGAACACAGTGCACGGGAAAGGTCCACCCCTGAGTTCCCTATTAATAATGAAAATGAAGAGGATAGGTTCGAGGATGCCTTGGAGGAAGTTCCTCAACCAAATGACGATCTTGCCCTGGAGGTTTATATTAAACCACCAGAAATACCGGAGGGAAGACCTAAACGTAATAGAAGACCCCCTGATCGTTTGAACATCTAAGCCGAATCTTTTCCGAGGGCGACCCTTGTATATCATGTGAATTTAATTGAGAACTTCATTTTTTCTCGAGGGGAAGGGTGTTGTAACGGTCAATATTCAAATATCATTCCATAGAGGTCGCCCTCCCCCACATTGTCATAATGTATTCATTCTCGGGATGACGATCGAAGAAGTAACACGTGGAATAAAGAAGTAGTTAAAGAAGAAGGTGTTTTAATAAGAAAAGAAGAATATATCACAAATAATTGACTTAATCACGCTGAAAATTGCTCATAAATTGACAAGGAGCCAAGACCATTCAATTTTGCTTTGCAACGTACCTCGGGGCATTTCTTGCAGCAGGATTTCTTATCCGGACGATAGGCATCCTTCTCGCTGCACTGCAGCTGTGGACACTGGACTTTGGAGCAGGAGATCTGCAGGGAGACAGGATCGCACGTGCAAATGGCACAGGTGTCAAAGCCACTGGGTGGGAGGTAGGGATGCCATGAGGAACCAGCCAGGTAGAATTGATTGTTGCCCGACTGGCGGCAGCCAGGTGAGTTCTTCGCATTACTCACTTCCTCGAACATCTTGGATTCTGCAATAGAAGGTATTTCAATTTTCAATTAATTGCAATTTGAAAGATTACGCGATGGTGCAATTATAAAATTCCGCGCTACAATTGGCGTGGCTTTAACTGGCTTTTCCTTCACAGAGGGAATTTAATTTGTGGGAAAGTTGATTTTATTTTTAAATAATTATTTTCTTACATTTTTCTTTGATTTTTTTTCCAAAAGAACCAGAGGATGATTTTAATTAAAATATTAAATTAAAATGAAAAATTAGAGAAGTTTCTTATTAAAATAATATTTCATGCAAAATCCATTAACTATATACGAAAAAACCAAGAAAGTGTTAAAACTATTAATAAGAAATTGAAAGCAATGTAAAGCAAATTGGCGCCCGATAGTTTTTTTATAATGTTTTTGTTTTCGTTTAGTCAGAGAAAACAGAACTAAAGAATGATACAAATGGCGGCAGTGGGCCTTGACGGGCCACGAGATTTGTCAAAAAATGTAAACAAACAATTTGGCGCGCATTTTACCGATCTTGCCAGTCTCACGCAATTTTGCTCTTCACGTGAATTTGTTCTTGTTTTTCCTATTTTCCGGCAATTTTCACGAGTTTTTCGCGACAAGTGAGTGAAAAACCATTGGTGTGGTTATTGTTCTGTGTCGTGGAAACGTGAAAAGTGGGAAAATCGGTGAAAAACAAGTGAAATTCACGTGAAATATCTCGTGGCCCGGGGAGAAAGAGGACTAGTCATTTTAGTATGAATCAGTCCCCAAAGAAGTAACCAAATTTAATTTTTAAATTATCATAGGGCATTGTCAAAGACTCAAGAAAAGCGTGGTCATTTCCCGGAAAAGCGCTGGGAAATATACGAATTTTCACATTTTATGTCAAATCGGATGCAAACTTCTTTGATTTTTTTCTTAATTTCTAGTTATTCTAGAAAATTCTTTTCTGTGTCATATGAAAGCTATTTAAAAGCCTAACAATATATATTTAAACCATTTTCCTCCGGTGGAAAACTCGCGAGATTTTCCAACATTGAACTTTTCTTTCGCTTCCCATTTCTCCAGTATTGTACGTGACCAATTTTAAAATATCTCATTTTGTAGCGTTATTAATTATCTTTCATTTGGTATAACACTTGCAGGGGAAATCCGCTGGGAAAACTCGCTACAGAATGATTTTCCAAAGTTAAGCACATTTTCGCATTGGAGAAAAAGAGATGGACAATTTTTTTCTAGGGGAATTCTTAGAACATTCTGGAAACATTTGTATAATTTGGCGCATAGAAAAATCTCCCCCTCAGCCGACAAACCGACCACCTCAGATCGGGCTCAAACTTGGTATGAGCACGTTTCAGACAACCCACGTTCCAAAAATGGTGGTGGAAAATTTTTGATCCGGCCGGCCTGCCGGCCTCTGCGCTATACTTTGCTTCATAGCTCGAGAACGGTAACAGATAGACACTTCTGGTTTGAAGTTTTCTATAGAAATGTGGGTGTAAAATTTCATTTTTTCGCATTTTCAAAATCTAAGATGGCCGCCGTCCGCCATTTTGAAATACCGTTGACCAGTTCCCTTAAAGCTAGAGATCTGAAATTTTAGTATGTTGTAGGGCTCAGTGAGACGTTTTCATCAACAATTCATACTTGAAAATCGGTCAAGCGGTTTAGCAAATATGGCGGCCTAAAGCAAAAAGTGTTTTTTCGATATATCTCGAGAACGGCTTGACCGATTTTGACCATCTTGGTATCAAATGAAAGGTATTGCGAAGCCCTACAACTGTCTAGAACATTTCAAGTTTCAAAAACATCCGCAAGAGGCGCTAAAATCAAAAACAAAAATTGCCTAACTTTAAGGAGCAATATCTCCGAATCCCCATTATCGATTTCTTTTAAATTTTGATATGTTGTAGCCTGACTCAATATCTGTCACCAGTCCAAAAATGAAGAAAATCTATGTCGCCGTTTAGAAGATATAACTATTTGAAAAATTCTTGAATTTGAAAAGTTCTAAGAACCATATCTCTTGAACGGCTTGTCCGATTTCGCTCAACTTGGTATCAAATTAAAGGTTTTGCATTTCTCTATAACTTTCTAGAACATCAGAAACATCTAGAACCATTCCTTGAGGACGAAAATTGCGAAAAACTGTTTTAGTAAAACAAAAAGCCGCCATTTTGTGTTCTAGAGGTGACCTTGAAAAGTATCAAAATTTATCCCATATTCTAGCTTATTTTAAGACCTTTCCATAACTAGTCAAGAAATTTCTGTAGGTGTTATAGAACCAGAGATATGACCATTTTTTTGCATCAAATTACTGAATTTCACGAAAAAGAATCAACTTTGCCTACTAATTCCGCTCACAAATCGCATTACAACGCATAAACAAACTTCTACACGTTGTGGGACACCAACTCTTATAACTGGACGCGTTATGATTGACTTTTGATTTGGGGATATTTAGCAATTATTAACGCTAATATTTGCGAAAGTATCCGCTACATGGAGTTTTTATAAGTTTGCTAAAATCGCGAATTAATTTTTGCAATTTTGATTAAAGGTTTTGTATTGACCACACACAAGAAAAATTCCCCTAATTCCCTTGTGTACGACTTTTTATGCTTAAAACGTATTAATTTAACCCTTTTGTTGATTTAAGATTTCGTTTAGAAGTAATTAAAAACATAAAAATGTTCCATGATTGTTGGCTATTCCCAACGAGAGGCGCTGGGAGCGCCTAGAGGAGATGCGAGAGAGGAGCTCTTCGGCTCTTGCAGCAAAAACTCTTCCTCTTTTGGCAACCGCCAGCACTGGGAGAAACATCTCCGCCACACCGCCCCGGCTACTTTTTGTAAAAGTTAATTTTTGTGGCAAAATAAAAATCTTCAAACGCAACATTGGCGCCCGAGCAAAATAATCCAGTCCAACGCAGCCTGACAGCAAGGTATTTCACCGAGATTCGTCACGGAAAAACCTCTGCGAGCAACGCGAAACGCGACACCCATCGTGGGACACAACTGCAAGCTGCCCGAACGACCGAAGGAAGAAGAAATTGAGGATTTTTTATGAGTAAAGGTGACCCGTAAGTACCCATAAACCCACCCACCCGTTCATCCTAATTTGTGAAGGGAATTTTTGAGAAAAAATCTTTGTTTTTTCCGCGAAATTGGGAGTTTAGAGGTTAATTTTTGTGGGTGATTTGGTGTAATTTTCGGGAAAGAAAAAGTGGTTAGCGGTACCGGTAACGGTAATTAGGTCTTGGCGGAAGTGAAAAAATGGCCAATTGAGAGTTTTGTAGTGTCGTGTTTATTTGCGCGGTGGAATTATTAGTAACGTAGCTTAAAATTAGGGTTTGAAACTTTGTTGAAAAATTGGGAAACTCGTTTTTAGTTTAATTTTTCTTGTAGTTTTGTAAGGTGAAATGGATCAGGAAAGATTTGATGTGGAGTGTTTAAGTATTGTGGAATTAGAGTGGGAATTAAAAGCACGCGGTTTAGAGTTTCCATCGTCTGAAGAAGAGGCTAGAACTTTGTTGGGAGCCGCGGTTGAAAATGGAGCTCCATTGTTTTCAGTTGAGGGAAATGCGGAAAAAGTTCGTGATGACGCTTTGCAGTCATTAATACAACTTAGAGCGGATATAGGATTGTCTCTCGACATTCATAGAGAGTCAAATAGGAACTTTACGGCATTAAAACATATTGAAAATACGCTTAACTACGTTTCGGATGCTCGCGATCCCAAAGGTAAAATTACAGGGCCAGCTCTTCGTGAGGTAGCGATAATTCGTCAACTTTTGCGTGATAAGATAACAAAAACTCCAAGAATAGAAGGAGGAACTATTCCTCGTAGAACCCCACCCAATAACGCAGTACAACAACCCCAGCCCAGTCCAAGGAATAGTCATGTTCTTAATAAGACGTTTAGAGGTGCGTCAGGATCCTCTTTGAATGGAAATGCCCCTGAGTTTAGTGTTCGCAATCGTGGGTATACATCTCCAACAGATAGGAATGTTTACAGTGGTGTTTCGGTTGAGGAATACAATCAGCAACAGTTGCAGATCCATCGTTTGAGTCAAATGTTAGAGGAAATGAAGCATTCTTTTGAACAGATGAGTATTTCCAGACCCCACCCACAACCAAATTTGTCAGGTAGCCATACCCCGCGTAATGAGTCAGCATACGTAGGGCGACGTGTAGATATACAGGCACCAAGACGTTTAAAACCTTTGCATTTGAAAGATTGGGGATTAAAATTTTCCGGCAATCGTAATGAGAAGACATCAAAGATATTCTTGCGGGATGTAGAAAGAATGGCGATGGTGCAGGGAGTGCCACTCCAGGAGGTAGTATGGTCAATGCGTTTACTTTTATCAGAGGGAGCTCAGGTGTGGTACGATACCTATTCGGAGACGTTGATGAATTGTACATGGGATCAGTTTCGTGTAAGATTTCTCAGTGCTTTTTGCAATTTAGAGAGCGATTTTGCCATTAGGAAGAAAATCGAAGAACGAAAACAGGGTGTAGGAGAAAATGCGGAAGTTTTTCTTGCGTCGATGTTAGCATTGTTTGATGAGTTAGTGGAGGATATCCCTGAGTCAGAAAAAATACGCTTAATCCGTAGGAATTTGCATTATTCAATATCTAACGCACTGCTTCTTTTTGATATCTGTAGTTTGGCGGAACTTTCTGAGAAATTGAAACTGATAGAAAGGAATAGGTCGTATGATTACCTTGACCGGAGGCAGAGGAACGCAAGAATGAATGCAGTGGAATCCCAATCAGATGCACAGGAAAATGGTCGGTGCGGGGGGAACTCGCAAACTCAGCACAATTTCCAAGGGAAAAATGGTCGGTGCGGGGGGAATTCTTCGCAAAATACTCAAGAAGTAGCCGCAGTTTCCAGAGGAAATTTTGTGAGGGGCGAGAACAGTAAAGAAAATGGAAATAATTCAACACGTAAGAACGGAAATGGGCGGAAAGGGGGGCGCAACAATTCTCAGAACTCAAATAATTCCAATTCCAACGTAATTTGTGTTTATTGCAAAAATAGCGGTCATAGTGTTAAGCAGTGTAAAACCCGACCCAAGTATGTATGCTTTAAGTGCGGAAAAGTAGGAACAATTCATGGTCTGTGCCCAGTTTGTAATCCAGAACAGGGGGAACCACCCGCGACTCAGTAATTCAGGGTGAGTCTGAGGTCGCGGAATCGTCAAAAAATCTCCCCGTTGTTGGCGATTCCGACAGTGTAGATCTTATGAGTTTTCCTGAGACAATGCTTAATTCAACTCTTTGTTCATCCGTGCAACATAATTTAATTGATTTAGATTCAGATAATGAAATACTTTCAGAATTCGATAGTTTACACAATTCTTCTCCGTCTGAGAATGAATTGCCTTTCATTTTTCCGAAAGGAGATAATCGTCCTCATCTTAACGTAAAAATTTTTGATATTGATGAAGCTTTGGGATTGCTTGATAGCGGTGCATCACAAAGTATATTAGGGTGTGGGTGTATGAATTTAGTAAAAACTCTTAAATTAATACCCCGGTCCTCTAATATCGTTGTAAGAGTAGCTGATGGCTCAACGTATCTTTCGTCAAAAAATGTTGATTTAATGATAACATTTAAGGGGAAAACTAAATTAATTCCAACGTTGTTAGTTCCAGAGATTTCTGTCCCGCTAACTTTGGGTATAGATTTTTGGTATGCCTTTGGAATCAAACCTGTGCTGATTAACACACTGTCAGCAAATTTAGAAACCCCAGTAGAAAGTCAAAAAAATTACATTGTGTTATCTGATTCGGAAAGAACGCGACTTGATTCAGCAATTAAAGAATTTCTAATCACTACTGATGATTATTTCGGCTGTACCGATATTCTTAAACATAATATCGATACCGGCGACAATCCTCCTGTACGGAAACCTTCTTATCCAGTCCCTTATCATTTATTGCCAGCGGTAGATAAAGAAATCCAAAGGCTTAAAAAGATGGGTGTACTTAGGGAAGTTTCGTTTTCACCTTGGAATTCGCCACCGAATATTGTAATGAAAAAATCAGAAAAAATTAGAATTTGCATTGATGCTCGCGCTTTGAATAAAGTAACAGTTAGAGACGCATATGCAATTCCCAATTTAGAGAGCATCATTAATAGAATCGAATGTTCTAAATACTTATCGTCCATTGATTTAAGTGATGCATTTTTACAAATACCTCTTGATGAGGAAAGTCAAATTAAAACTAGCTTTGCTATACCAGGACGAAAAATGTATTGTTATAAGAGAATGCCATTTGGGTTAGTGAACAGCCCCATGACAATGGCAAGATTAATGGACATTGTAATTGGGTGTGATTTGGAACCCAATGTTTTTTGCTTTTTGGACGATATCATAATTTTGTCTAAAGATTTTGATTCTCACATTTCAACGATGAATGAATTTGCACGAAGGTTGAAGAAAGCTAATCTCTCAATTAATTTAGAAAAGTCAAAATTCTGCATGGCTGAGTTAGATTGTTTGGGATATACATTAAGCACAAAAGGGTTAAGCACTAATGATGGTAAAATTCAGGCGATTTGTAATATTCCAACACCAAAAACAGCTAAAGGTTTACGTCATTTTTTAGGTATGGCAGGATGGTTTAGACGTTTCATTCCTAATTTTGCGAGTATTTCTGCTCCTCTGACAGATTTGCTTAAGGGTAATCCGTCGAACATTAGGTGGACCCCGGAGGCGGATCAGGGTTTTGTGGAATTAAAAAAACTTTTGGTTTCTTCTCCAATTTTAACATTGCCAGATTACTCCAAGCCTTTTATCGTACGTGCAGATGCTAGCGATGTTGGTGCGGGGGGAGTCCTTGTTCAGGAGTCTGGAGGGGAGGAGGGAGTCATATGCTATATTTCACGTAAGCTCACTAGTGCGGAACAGAAGTATTCCACTACAGAAAAGGAAGCGCTCGCTTGTCTATTTTGTCTCCGTAGATTCTCTCAATTTTTATTGTACAAAAAATTCTTTCTTGAAACGGATCACTCTGCTTTACAGTGGATCCTATCGCAAAAACAAGCTCGCGGTCGTATAGGGCGTTGGTTGCTTGAATTTCAGCAATATGATTTTGAAGTAATCCATCGTCCAGGTAAAAATAACGTAGTAGCTGATTTTCTTTCAAGAAATGTTAATTTAACTTCAACTGTCAATGATAAATGGTACGAAGATTTATATGAACAAGTAGAGAAATCACCAAGTAAATATTCGGAGTACAAGATTGAGCAGGGGCGACTTTATAAGTACATTAGGTACAAAACCCCATTGAATACATATAGTTATAGATGGCGGTGCTGTATTCCTAAGGAGGAACGTCAGGCGGTTTTGCAAAAATACCACGATGATCCAACTTCGTCTCACTTTGGTTTCTTTAAGACTTTTCGTAGGATAACAGAAAATTTTTATTGGCCTCGTTTAAGGACTGATGTGCGTAATTATAACCGTAAATGCGAAATTTGTAAAGAGACTAAATCTCCAAATTATGACCTACGCTTACGCTTACGCTAAGTGGGGCCCGGAGACTTTCATCTCCTTGTGCACTGCGGCCCATGTGGGCCTATTGTGCATCCCCTTTATTCCTACTCAATTACAATGTTTTTGTTACAATGTAGATTTTGTAGGGGGAGAGTCCCGTCGGTGGCGACTGCACGGGAAGTTCCGCAATCATTCAGCACTAGACGCTGGGCACTGGTGTTCGTTCGGCAGGCCACACAGTGTAGATCGGTTTTTTTTTACCAGCGTTGTCCCTCCGCCACCAGATTGCTCTGTTCATCTTTGGCTCCGTCCCATATATATAGGAAGTTCCGCAAACGCAGGCACTTACTGTATGCGGCTGCACATTATCGCTGATTGACCGGCACACGACTATGGGACTCTGTCTACTTGTTGCCCTTCCGTCTCGCAGATAGCGCTGATGCTGGTGTTGGCTCCATCCCGTTGGGGGCAGCAGTCGTCCGAGCAGGAAAGGAATAGCTGTGGAGTAGAAAGGAAAGAAAGGGAAGGAAGCGCCAGGCCAGAAACGGCGAACCGCTGCGGGAATCGAACCCACAACCCCAGTGATGGGTGGTATTGAGTGGCGCTTTAGCTCTCTTTACCACTGGAGCTTCAAATTATGACCTAACACCACCAATGGGAAAGCATGTAGTAGCAACACGTCCTTGGGAACATATATCAGCTGATTTTATTGGACCGTTAGTGCCGAGTAGATTGGGGCATAAATTTATTCTAGTGTTGATAGATAAATTAACAATGTACGTACTTCTCTTTCCACTTCGTAATTCTACAGCTAATTCTGTCATTAAGGTATTGTCTCAAAACGTATTTCCTATTTTTGGAGTTCCACGTGTTATCCTTACTGATAATGGTAGTGCGTTTAAGTCTGGGCAGTTAGAATCTTTTTTGAAAAATCTTGGGGTAACTCAATGGTTTACGGCGGGGTATATGCCGCAAGCGAATCCGACAGAAAGGGTAAATAGAACGATTTTAACCGCTATAAAGTCTTATATAGGCACTAGGCACACAGGTTGGCCCAACCATTTAAATGAAATAGGGATGGCGATAAGATCTTCAATTCATGAAGGTACGCAATTTAGTCCGTATTATTTGAATTTCGGACAGGAGATGATCACTCACGCGGAGGAATATTTGCATCAGGATGTGAATACGGTACCGTCGTTTGATGATAAGATGAAGACATTAAAATTAGCTAGAAAAAAAGCGATGGATAGTTTAAAGAAGTCACACGAGTCCTCTAAGCAGCGATATGATTTAAGAAAAAAACCAGGTAGATTTTTGGTTGGGGATGTGGTGTACAGGCGATCCTTTACTCTCTCCGACGCAAAGAAGAAGGTGCAAGCCAAATTCTGCCCATGGGTGAAGAGCAAAGTGGTGTCAGTCAACGGTCAAACGTACGAACTGGAGGATATGAAGACGAAAAGGAGAGCAATGTTTCATCGGAAGGACATCAAACCAGGCTAGTGGAATCGCAAGGTCATCGGATGGATCATCAGGAGGCAACAAGTGCTATTATTTTTGGATTTTCTCATTTAAATTTACATCAACTGTAAGGATTTATCTGCGTACACGTAAGTTGTTGAGAGAATTTAACTTTTCCTTTAGTAGGGGAGAGCGGGGTTAAAAAAGTCACTTAAGGGTTTAGAAAAAGCTCAAAATATCATATTTCCCAAATAGTTAAAGTGAAATGAATAGCTCATTTCTTTAGGAAATTTACTGCCCTACAACTCTTTCTCAGATCATTTTGTTCTATCTAGCTAGGAAATATGATATTTTAAGCTTTTTCCAAACCCTTAAGTGACTTTATTAGCCCCGCCCTCCCCTAATAATTTTTCCTTGTGAATTGAGGACATAGTAAATTGGCTACCGAGCAAGTTTGGCCAGACCTATCGTCAGCGATAGTGTCATTCTTTTTTGCTTCCAACTTGTTCGCTGGAATTCGTATAAAGTAGAATCAACTATGGTTGAAAAGAATTTATTTCTCTGCTACGATTCCAATTAAAAGCCCATGTTTTTGCACGAAGGTCGACCATTATCGTGTAGTTTTGGGAGAAAAATAAGAACTTCAAGGTAAAAGAACTTTAAGTTCATTAAAGAAAAATCGTTATCGACATTTGCGATACAATTTTCTATTTAAAATTAGCCAGCATTTTGTCTAATCCTCATCCGTCTAAGGACGTCACAATTTAATTATTTATATTTTATCATGAAGTGTTTTCAGTAGAGAGTAACAATTGAGATGGGCGTTATTCAGGGTAAAGAACGTTGTACTCGTTGAACAAACACCTGTTCGTTGCAAGATTGTTAATCTTCTTGTGGGATTACGGATTTGAGAATTTGATTAATCGTGAAAAATTGAACCACTTGTTATGAGTTGCATTCAGCCCAGTGTGATGGCAGTATTCGTTAGGCCGTAGTGCAGATATGGGATAAGATCTCACTCGGTCAGGAATGCTGTGTGTGATTTGTGTGGAACCGTAGGTATTTGATCGGCCGTAGTGCAGATATGAGATAAGATCTCACTCGGTCAGGAATGCCTGCGTGTGCGTGTTTGGGACCGGCGGCATTTGATAGGCTGTAGTGTAGATATGAGATAAGATCTCACTCGGTCAGGAATGTCCGTTGGTGGTGTGTGTGGCTCGAGATGCCGGTAGGCCGTAGTGTAGATATGAGATAAGATCTCACTCGGTCAGGGATGTCTCTGTGAGTGGTGTGTGCGGGACGGGTGATGTTCGGTAGTCTGTAGCGCAGATATGAGATAAGATCTCGCTCGGACAGGAATGTCTCCATCACCCCAACAATACAGTGGTTGGCCCAGAAGATCAGTGGCCAGGTGGAAAAAAAATCGCGTAGACTCCCTGGTAACTCAGGATGATTGCAATTGAACAGCGCCGTGTGGGCGGAAGACGAGATGAATGCGAAATGCATGGATAAAGTTATCTCAATATCTACTCTCGAAGTTTAACGTGAATGATAAAATTTGTTTTTATGAAAATAAAATGACTTGAAAAGAAGAAGTCAAATAAATTTATAATAAAGCTGTTTCGCTGGCGCTAAGAAATTAGGTCGGCCTTTATGCGAAGGCTTGATTTTGTGCAAAATCTTTAAAATTTTTTCTTGATTTCCATTTAATGGGATCATATTGTATTTTTTTTTCTATTCTCTCTCAACATACTCGTTTTTGTAGATAATATCCATTTGCTTTTAACGTAGAGTCACTATTTAGTTTATTTTTATATTAGGGGTTGAATCATTTTTTTTGTTGTTTTTTTGAGACCCGGGGGGTGTGTGTTGGCTATTCCCAACGAGAGGCGCTCAGAGCGCCTAGATGAGAAGGAAGAAAGAGCTCTTGGGCTCTGGCAGCGAAAACTCGGTCTCTTTTGGCAACCGCCAGCGACGGAGAAAGCATCTCCAGCCACACCGCCCCGGCCACCGTGTACAAAATTGAATTTGTGGCAAATAAAAGAATCTTCAAATGCAACAATGTCAAGGAGCAACTTGTTCAATTCCTCGTCATTGCGGATGGCCAGCAGGAGGTGACGTGGAATGATCCTGGCCTTCTTGTTGTCACGAGCAGCATATCCCGCCAATTCGAGAACTTCAGCAGCCAAATACTCCAAGACGGCAGCCAGGTAAACTGAAGCACCAGCACTGACTCTCTTAGGGTTGTTTCTTTTGCGCAGGAGACGATGGATACGTCCCACAGGGAATTGGAGCCCCGCACGTTTTGAGCGGGTCTTCGCCTTGAATACCCCAACATTAGATCGTCTTAAGGGCGACTGATTTTCCATTTTCCTCGTTTGTCGCAATCACTAAAATGAAAATTTGGGATGAAAATGAGAAAATTCCGCTGCACAAACCTTCACTCACAAAACGAAAATTAAAATAACTGATTTTGTTTTGTTGGCGCAACAAAATCAGTTATTTTAATTTTAAGCTCTCGTTGTGCTCTTCTCTCCAATGAAAGTAAATGGAGTGTGAAGAGCATAGAAAATTTGAAAAATGACCGTTACGAGGTACTTTGGACTGGCACGCGCGGTCCCATATAGTTTATATGGCGATTGCCAGTCTATGAGTCTAAGTCTATGATGATTACCGTACACAATTAATTGCGTCGAAGTGAATCCAAAGAGAACATTATGTCAAGGAGCAACTTGTTCAATTCCTCGTCATTGCGGATGGCCAGCAGGAGGTGACGTGGAATGATCCTGGCCTTCTTGTTGTCACGAGCAGCATATCCCGCCAATTCGAGAACTTCAGCAGCCAAATACTCCAAGACGGCAGCCAGGTAAACTGAAGCACCAGCACTGACTCTCTTAGGGTTGTTTCTTTTGCGCAGGAGACGATGGATACGTCCCACAGGGAATTGGAGCCCCGCACGTTTTGAGCGGGTCTTCGCCTTGAATACCCCAACATTAGATCGTCTTAAGGGCGACTGATTTTCCATTTTCCTCGTTTGTCGCAATCACTAAAATGAAAATTTGGGGTGAAAATGAGAAAATTCCGCTGCACAAACCTTCACTCACAAAACGAAAATTAAAATAACTGATT
>NC_074708.1:19037145-19164906 GCF_024334085.1 Lutzomyia longipalpis
TGAATGCAACAATTGCTGCAGTATGTTATTTTATTAGCCTATATTTATTTAAATACAATATGCATGGCGCTAACACTTCTAAGAAAAGATGTCCAAATTGAATTCTGCTTGATGCCAATCATGTGTCACATTCGGATCACATATAGAGTTGACGAATCTAATCACAATTTACATATTTACCTTCTCATTTACCTTTCATCACATCCCCTGCCATTCCAATACCCAATGATTGTTATCAATCAAAATAGAAAAAAAAAGTTATATTATGTACAAACAATATCAAGAAATTCCTCGTGTGTGCGATGTACTTGCGTTATGCCCAGACTTTATTTAACATTTCTTCAAATGTTTTCTTGTATGCGCCGATAAGATACAACCATAAATTTCATTGCGTCCAACTAGGCAGGAGAGCACACATTAGGAATACAGGTTAGCCTATACTTGCATAAGAGAACGCGCTATGTACATACAAACATATAAGGAGAAAAGCCCCGCATCGTACAAACATCTTCTTCCAAATACAAATCCAACGGTGGTCGCTCCTCATTCATGATTCCCGAAATTGAGAATGAAATCGATATCACGATTCCCAGAGTAAAAATTCCCTTCTCATAGTCATCAAGCATGATACCTTTACACAATTTGAGCTCACCCACCTAAAACCACATTGATTCACTTTGAAAAATCACGCTCTGACGTTGGTACAAAAATCTCCCACAAAAAAAGCTCAATCACATAAATTTTTGAGAATTAGCGAAGTTTTTGACCTCTGTCTCCTTTCACCAAAACACACGACCGCGTATGGATTACTTAACCACCCATAGCAAGCACGTAAGAAATTGAAATCATACTTATCGCGTGCGACCGTATCGCAAATGTCGCAGAAAAGTGGCATGAAAACGGCAGCAAAATCAATTATAGGAAAATAAATTGTGTTGACTTTTTTTTCTCTCCATATACAATAAACGACAACATTATGAAAATGATTTTGATAGTAGAGGCGCCAATCTTGATCAATTCGTCGCAGTAACAAACCACCCAACAAATTAAGGATTGTTGTTTTCTTATGAATTTTATTATACGCGATCTCTTTATTTTCATGGACACTTTTTGTTGTATATTATGCTGAAAGTGTGCTAGAGATCGCACTTTTAATTGGGTGACTGTTCCTCATATGACCCGGAATGATCCTAAAATATGTGATACTACTTGAAATTATTATGTTTAATCCGGATTGTTTGTTATTCAATTTACTGATTGTGTAGAAGATTTTCGGAGCCTAGAGAAATTCTCGGTGATAATGCGTTATTTTGAAGATTCTTACTTAGAACTTATATAGAGACATAAGCCTTGAAATTGTCCATATAATTGACAAAAAAATTAGAGCTTTTTGCCTAGCTTTTTACAATTATAAAAGAATTAAAACAAAAATTGTAGCGTAGAAAAAACTACCTGTACCTGGATTTTAATGTTAGAAAAACTTTTAATAGCTCGAAAAACTAAGAAAAATGTTTTCTCTCTTTTTTTTGAATATGAAGATTCAGTAACACCTCCAGTTTATGATAGACAGGCAAAAAAATATGTAAAATCAAGTGCAACCTACCTAAGTTAAAATATTGACACACAGTAGGAATAATCTTGGCAGCTTTTTGTTGCTAAGGCTTAAAAATTGGAAAACACGTGTTGGATTTTTTTGTAAGTTGAAGTTATTCTTGGAGCGTCACTATTTAAAGCTTTACAAACTACCTTAAACTTTCAACAAAAATTGAGTGATTTTCCGCCTGTTTGTCTCACCTTGAACGTGGGCAAGGTAAAATTTTTAGCAGCATCGTCATAGAATGTTTAAATGGAAAATAGTGTCCCAAAACCTACACACATAGCAAAGGATAAGATGTTAAGCAATCTGCAGGCATTCCTGAGTCATCATACAAATGAGAGAGGATTGAAATGAAAATCCGGAGGTTGTCTGGGGGCAGAATTAATTACCATTTCTTCGCATGCGATCACCCATGAGATCTCTCAGCTGGTGCCGATGAGTGATTGCGATCGTCCAACAGGGCTAAAGAGAAAAGTCTGGTGGAGCTACGGAGGCTCAAATTAGACATTTCTCGGTGGTTTTCTGATTTTTTTGGGGGCGGTCACCAGTATATCCTTAGTCATTGCTCAAGAATTATAATTTGCGTGCCCGTCGCGCGTCGCGCGTTTTTTAGTATAATGTGGGATTCCATGGCGGGTGCCCAAGTGGCCGAGGAAGAGCGGAAAAAATCACAAATGCCGTGCATTCCATGATTTATGGGATTTTTAAGATATTCTCAGAAGTTATTTATCTGGTGTGAATGCTATATGGAAAACTTTATTGCATAAATTACGAGTTGTATTTATTTTTCCACTGAAATTCATTATAACGACTTAATCGCGCGAAATTCTTTTTAACATCGATATGTGCGAATCATCCTGCTTCTATATATATTTTTCCTATATCTACCCATTTCTCCTACAATATTTCATTTTCTCTCCTGTTTTGATTTTTTTTTGTGCCAAATAAAAATCAAAATCCAAGAATATTTTTACTCAGCGAGAAAGTCTAAATGATTCCATAGATCCTATCAGTTTGTTCGATTGTGTAAAATCGAAAAGTAATATTGTGGGAAAAGTTGGTAAAATTGATAAGATATCTTCACACCGTAGTTCGTTTTAGTGTGTTGTATATTTCTTTTTTAATTTGTAACTTCCTTCATTCTCATGTTATATCACTGAACGCGCGTACAATTTCGCTACGCGCCTCTTATCGCATTTTATAATTAATTTGTTTCGCTGTGTGCCTCAAGAAGGAAGAAAAAAAAACACAAGAGAAATTTATTGATAACGCACTTTTTTATACTCCTTCACACTTACATAAAATGATCTCACGATTCGTATAGTGGAATATACATCGTGCAAGACTTAATGTGATTTCTTCATCCATAAAATACTCAAAACTCTTCTTTCTTTTTTTGCAGAATGCCAATTTGGGAAGCAACTGAAAGAACTAGGATCGTCGTGGTTTCCCGATTTGGGTCCACCATTTGGGGTCATGTACTGCTTCCGATGCGAGTGTGTGGCGGTAAGTTTCATTTTTTGTTAAATTGCCTTAAGGAAAATTATAAAAAAAAACTCCATTCAGAGGAATAATTTTTGCAAAACACATGCGAAAGGCCATTGGAAAATTTCGCATTTGGATTTGTTATTGAGAAAAACACCATTAGTCATTTTAATCAATGCAGAAATGAGGATGAAAAACAGTCAACTATTAGATAAAGTCAAGTGATTCAAATGTATATCTGAAACTTTTGTAGTAAAGCAATATCCCCCTTGAAATACTTGCACATGATTTTACTAGAAATCTTAAAAAAGAAAAATAACGCGTAGAATGTAAAGTTTTCTATCATTATAATGTTAAACTTATGCATAGTTTAAAAAAAAATCCAATAAAACAACTTCGTATTTGATTTTAATCATATTACGACTTTAGCGCCCTAATACTTGCTAATTACTAACGCAGGATCAAAATCTTGTAGACTGCTTGAATATAATCGAATGTAAAAGAATATGAACAACAAAAACATATCGAATCTACGTGATAGTCACGCACTGTATCCAGTAAATTTTAACCTGCTCATTGAATGAGTGTCCTTAGTCATTGCACAGGAAAGAGTTAACTGAAGGGATAGGCAAGAACAATAATGAGAGTATAATCCTGATTCTCAGTAGTCGTATTAACCTAATATTCGTCGAATGGTGAATGCCGATAAATTAGCTGTGAGGCTAATCGGCCAATTAACCCTTTAAGGTTCATTGGGTCATACGCTGACCCAAAAGCTCGATTTCGAAAATGTTTCATTTGTATAGTTATTTTATGAATATTGAGTCCTTATTAGTTCAAGACGATGTCTTTACAATCCCTGATCATTTTATGATCACAAAAGTATATCCCCAAGGACTCAAAGGATCAGGAAGGATGAAAAACCGAAAATTTTTGAGTTAGAATTTTTTGCCAAAAATGTCTTATTTGAGCTTAAAGGAACCCCCAAAAATTATTTTAAGTTCAATCAGCTTGCTAGATTAATCGCGGTCCTTAAAGGGTTTAAAATTCCAATATAAAATCTTAATAAATCAATTTATGAAAATACCTATAAAAATATTATTTGTGTTTTCTTCTTTGTAGGTGCAAAAGAAACGACGAATCGTTGCCAAAGTGGAATGCCGAAGTATGAAATATGATTGTCCAAAAGTCACATGCGATGACCCAGTTATACTCCCTGGAAAATGCTGTAAGACTTGTCCCGGAGACAATGCGAGTGAGTAAAACAATTCTTTCCTATATAACACGGTCTATTGAATCAGTTCTTGAGCTAATTATTTTATATAGCAATTAAGTTGTTGCAATTTGAGTCACTTGGAGTCTGCATTTGAGCGCGTCTGTGTAAATAAATCGCACGCGGTGCACTCTCTTTGGCACTATCTGTCTCCATTTGTGAACAATTTATATTGACGAGACAGTGAAGCGGAAGTGATCGATGGATTGCCAGGCTTTTTGTCTTTATAAAAGCTCCTCTCGTGTATGCCAGTAAAGAAAGAAAAATTTTATCTCCCTGGGTGAATTTGCAAAATCTCCACTCACAACACTTCGCGGATTAACTTCCTGCCTATCGGGTTAACGTTAACAAGCTTTGGCGCCAATAATAGATTCTTTGTGTATCTCTTGCCTCTCTTTTTTTTTCTTTTATAAATTAATAATTTTTCAAAATCGAGTTTTCTACCTAATAAATTTTCCCCCATCATCGCGCCATGCTTGTCATCTCAACCACAAACAAGATATTCGCAAAAAGAAATAGCACACCAAGAAGCCATGGTGAAAATTTTTTAAACACAGCGACGAATTTCAAAATGAATTGACTTGGGGGAGATAGAGAAGACAATTTATGAGTTAGAGAGCACTAAATTAATTCCTCTGGAAGTGTGTTTTGAGATAAAATGTGTTGATGATCGCGCGGGAAAATGTTCGACACAAGGACAAGAAATACAATATTTTGCACTATGCGATGACCTTACGGAGGTCACGACATCACCAATGCGCCGGCGTCATTTTGCTTCTTTTTTTTCGGATGTCTCAATTATTTTCCATTTTCAATAGAAACACTCACAAGTCCGAGAAGCAATGAAAAATGTGTTTATGAGACGCTATTAGCTCACATTGTGAAGATGTTGCGGGTAATAAAAAAGCTCAAAGACATTTTCACGAGTTGAGCTTTATCAATGGCTAAACTTTTCGCGGAAATTCATCATCAATGCCTTTCCGGCACTGCGAAAAGTTTGCGTCTGTTTAATAGCCATGTCAAAAGATAGCTGCGGGTGGATTTGAAGATGTTTTCTTTTCAAGAAAACACGTAAAGCTTCTCAAGAGATTTTTTGAAGGCTCCTTTTATTGATCATTTGGAAATAAAAAAGCTTACAAGGAGGGAAATGTAATGCACCAAAGACAAGTTTTTCAAATTTCTTTTTTATGTGTAAAAAATACATCATAAACGGTTACAAAAAATCTTTTAACTTTAGAACAATATATCAGTTCTAAATGTACTAACATAGATTTTTTTCATTAATTTTCCTTCTTTGCTTTTTGATACGAAAAAGTGAAAAAAAAAATAATCCGATAAAGGAGCCCATGCGCTTGATATGGGCGAAGTACCTAATTGAAGGAAACGCAGAAAACAATTTTAACCCACCCAGTCTTGTAGGGAATCAAAAAAGGATAAAGAATCGCCAAAAATATTCACCATTTTCCACTGGGGTCACAACGAAAAAAGGCAATAAAGTATTGTAAAAATTCAAAAAAATTGACCGCCATTCGCCATTTTGTCTCTTTCAATGCATGAAGCATATGTTTCAATGCTTCGTCAATGAGCTTGTCGATGACAGTTTGACATTTCATTTATTTTTTTTTTTTGGAGAAAATAAAAAAAGCGTATTTTTTAGTTTAATTATCGTGGTAAATGTGTTTTACGTGTTGTTCGACAGTGATTTTTTTTGTCTGAATACCTGAAGGATGAATTCCCGCACAGCTTGTGATCGTTTCAGCGAGCACATCTCTCGTTACAAAGCAAAGCAATCCAAAAACATTGGTCGTGGATCGTCTTGAAGATGGCTTTTTCACGAATTGAGAGTTCCTCTGCGCTGGAATCCTTTGCGTTTCACACCACCACGACGGACAAGACGATGGATTGCTGGTTTTGTGATTCCCTGGATGATGTCACGCAAAACCTTACGATGTTTATTGGCACCACCTTTCCCAAGACCTTTTCCACGACCAATATTTTTGGATTGCTTTGTGTGGTAACGATAGATGTGCTCGCTGAGACGGTCACAAACTGTGCGGGAATTCATCCTTCAGGTATTCAGACATAAAAAATCACTGTCGAACAACACGTAAAACACATTTACCACGATAATTAAACTAAAAAATACGCAATTTTTTTTATTTTCTCAAAAAAAAAATGAATGAAATGTCAAACTCCCATCGACAAGCTCATGACGAAGCATTGAAACATCTGCTTGATGCATTGAAAGAGACAAAATGGCGAATGGCGGTCAATTTTTTTGAATTTTTACAAAACTTTTTTGCCTTTTTTCGTTGTGACCCCAGTCGATACTGGTGAATATTTTTGGCGATTCTTTATCCTTTTTTGATACCCTACAAGACTGGGTGGGTTAAAATTGTTTTCTGCGTTTCCTTCAATTAGGTACTTCGCCCATATCAAGCGCATGGGCTCCTTTGATTAAAATTTAATTGGGTTTAGCTTTGATTATACTTGACTTTCGGAAAATATAAAGATGTACTAAAAAGTGCTCGTAAATGACAGACCTGTCACAATTATGTCTCCAATGTGGCAGTTATAGTTTAAACATCCCTAATTATAAGAGGAATCTCATTTCCAACATTGCTCAATGGATATATTAACTTGCGCAACAATTTAAAGTTAAATTGTCAGTTTCCATCTTCTTTTTCGCACATTCCACGAGTCATCAAAATCAAATAGCGTCAATTTATTTTAGCTTAAAAGAGAAAATGTCTCATCAACCTTGTCTGGTGCATGCCAGAAAGTTCTGCAAAGAGATGAGAATTTAATTTGCCATCTTGATAGAGACAAATTAAATTTCGAATAAATTGCTGGGAGTGATTCAATTGATTTCTATGCAAGTTTTAGCACTTGGCGGTCGCGTGCATTAAAATGCTGATTATTGCAAATTACCAATCAATCAATCCCACTTTGCACTCACTCTTGCTCTTGAGTGCGAAAGAGATGTCTCGAGGAGGAGGTTTCAAGTGTTGATGAGACTATGCGAAAAAAAAGTGACCACGGCCATGAGGAAGGCGTGAAAAAAATTTTTTAATGAAAATTCTTCATTCATGGAGGGGCGTTTTCAAATTCACTGGACAAGTGCATGTGATTGCGAAGAAGTGTATAATACATATCCATTTTCTGGTGTAGGAAAGAAACATGCCGAGTTTGCAGAAAAAAAAGAAGAGAATTTATATTCAATTTCAAAAATTCAGCATGTTTGATAAATAAATATAAATTCTCCTCATTCTCCCCGCATTATTATATATATTTTGCGTCTCCGGCGCGAGAACAGATGGAGTGCGACTGTCTATATGAAGAATATTTTTAAATGACACCGAAAAATTCAAAAGACTCTCGCAATTCGCTTGTGGTTTCGCATCATCTTTCCCACTTTTCCCTCCATCTTCTTAGTTGTTTTTTTTTCGTGCTAAAATGCGAATGAGCGAGACGACGGAAAGAATGAGCCACAAGGAAGAAATTCTAACATTGGAGAGGATCATTAATTAAAATAAATTTCTTTTCAAATTGCCACTTGACGCTTCTGATATTTTTACATTTTCATCTTGCAAGTGCTATGAGAATTTTCTCTCTCGAAAACCATCGCAAAATTAAGCGGAAATGGCACACAGTGGTTATCATGACTTAAAAGCATAATAAATTTTCAATTAGGACTTTACATCAAAAGGCGTTTTTGCTTTCAGTAAGTACATTTTTTAAAATAAATATTCGGTTAATGATTTTTTTAATCAAATTGTTTTTTTTTACATTTTAATTTCAAGAATTAAAGAAAAAACGATTTTTTTTATACCAAACTGATCACTTGAGTAGGTACACAGAAAGAACGTGTACCTTATAGAATAAAAAAAATGGGTACAAGAAACTTTCCATAGTTTTACCTATATATAAATTTTTGCATAAATATTAGCATAGTCAGCTCAAACTGGAATATAGCAATTAAGTAGCAAAATGCAACCCATAAAGTTCTCAATGAGTATTCTAATGTACACACAGATAAAGTTTCTCGCTTAGAATAGCAATAAAAATATTTCATGTTCAATGAAAATAAATATAAAATGAAATGGAAATGACGATCAAATTACGAAGGAGTGGCACTATATAAGAAAACTTCCAGTTAAACACAAAAACATTCAACAAGGCAGCAATTTAGGCTATCAGTCCATTGACTTGCCTCCCCAATAACTGGGCTATCGCCATTACATCACAAAATGTTCTGAGCGATAGGAGATAATGAAATTTTTTATGCTCTCCGTGTAAGTCTTATTGAAATTCTCTTAGTGTATTGTGCTCGCGATCTTGAGACACTCCAACATTTATCTTATACACACATTATTTTCCGTGATGATTTAACTCCTCGGCATTTTTTGTGCGGAAACTTTTTTTTGCGTGGTTTATGAAATAATTTTGTCATTCGGTTTTTCTATCTCAAAAGAATAATTTCCGCTCTGCCATTCATTTTCTGTCGTTCAATTTTTTGTGCTTTCTTTCAACTTAAAGAGCAAGTGGTGATTAGTTAGCAAGCAAAAGCTTCTTTTCCTCACCAATTGGATTGATATTTCCGCCTCAATACCGTCAATGTTTTTCTCCAAAAAAAATATAGGTAGGGGAGAGCGGGGCTAATAAAGTCACTTAAGGGTTTGGAAAAAGCCTTAAATATCATATTTCCTAGCTAGATAGAACAAAATGATCTGAGAAAGAGTTGTAGGGCAGTAAATTTCCTAAAGAAATGAGCTATACATTTCGCTTTATCTATTTGGAAAATATGATATTTTGAGATTTTTCTAAACCCTTAAGTGACTTTATTAGCCCCGCCCTCCCCTATAGAGAGCGGAAAGGATATCGTCTTAGAATTTATGCAAAATCTTAAGGGTTTGAATATTTTATTTCATTTTTTTTAATCAATGAAAAATGAGATTTTTTCCTTCTTAGTATAACCGCTAAATCGAAAAGCAATTTCCACTGGAAGAGAAATGCGAATTTTCCCTCTAATTTTTTTAAATTTTTATGTTTAAAGAAATCACTTCATAAAAAAAGTTGTAGGAATCCTCCCTTTTAAATCTGTCTATGAACGCAATTATAAAGCAAAGAAACAGGGCTAAAGCCTATCATGAAATGATAAATTTGCCGATGAGCACATTGACCAATAATGTTGTATTAATTTTAGTTGAGACTTACAACTGTCTCTTTGGTACAGTACATATATTACATGTTATTTTAAATGCCAGACGCTCGTGTCACAGCTCAAGAGTTTGTGGTTATCTCAAAAATGAGCAAAAGCAATAAAGGAGGAAAGGAGAGAAAATGCTGTTCAGATCAGAAAAAAAACAAAGTCCGCAATCTCTGGCTCCTGGCCAAAGTTTCTTCGCGAGGCCTAAGGCGGCTCATATAGAGATTTCCACTCCTGATCCAAATAGTGCCTCTTGCGCACGCCACTAGGCGAGATTCTCCTCACAGGAAATTATATAGTCGCGAAATAAGAACGTAGAGAAGGAGAAAAAAAAAGCCCATGGCAGCGAATCTTTCGGGCAATATGCGGAACACTTTTCAAGTCGCCACCCGACTTTTTCTTGGCGCGCCTCTCACCCCGCGTGAGATTGTCGTATTCTTTTTATTCACTCACTCCTCACAAACTTCTTATATATTTATTTTAGCCCAAACCGAATGTACCCGATGCGACGCTCTTGATGTTTTGGGTGTGCGAATTTAAAGCCACCACGCACCCAAACTCACCAAAGTTCAATGAAATCATTTAAGTGAAAAACACCAATAAACCACGATATAAGAAATCCCGCGTGCCGCACCAACCGCCACGAGTATTATAAGTTTGTTGAAAGTTAAGGACGCTCCGTAAAATTTACTTTACCCACGGGAGAATGTGCCGAACTTTCTACGGAGCTTTTTCGCATCAATCATCGCAAGAGTAATTGCTAACCTGCTAATTGCAGTGCAAGATGAAAAGTCACATGTCGACAGGTGGTGATCTCCCTCCCCTAATACCGCGTCTACCTGGCATGTGACTTGGCTTATCCCCAAACTTATGTGATTTCGCGATGGGGGCCCGCCGCATTCTAATGCACAATATACAAACTTAGCCAATCTCAGCTGTATATACGATTTATACATACAATGTTATTGCCTTCGGAAGAACTTTCTAAATTGTATAATATGTATTGTATTAGACGAAAGTACAGGATAGCGTTTAAGTTTTAGAGAGCTTTTATTATGACGTTATTGAAAGATAAAAAATAAGATTTAAAATATTTTATAAAAGCTAGATTTTTTTTTTAAATTTTTAACTTTCCGAAATGCGTTAGTCCTTTAATCAGAGAATACTTTTAATTTTGTAAAATAAAAGCTAAATGTTTTCGCAATCGAACCCAGTAAAAAAATATAATTTTTGTTAAACTCTTTAAAATTATCATGAGAAATCTAAATAATAAAATGTTCTTTAAGAGTAATTTTCTCCTTCCGGGAATGGAATTCCGTCAAAAATTCATTAATTAAAACTAAATAATAATTTATAAATTAATTCAAAATTCTGTATTTCATCTCCTTAAATTTACTTCAAAATTATCATTAAATGAACTCATAAGATTATGTCTAAAGAATATGATCGTATAACAATATCATGGGTCGAAAACCTCTCTATAAGAGCATGAGTGAAGAATTCCAGGTACTAATGTAAGATACACCTCCCTGAGAGTTTCAACTCGCGCCTCTGGTGTGGATTCCACCTTCTCGCGGATGGCATTTGATATGATTTCTTACTGGAGATTATCTCTGGGTGGTACTGAAGACTTGCATATATTGGGTGTTGAACGGGCAATATAGAGGAAAGGAGTATTGCTGAGTAACAATTTAACACGTCGTCTGTGTCTGTGGCATTCAAGGGCGCTGCGAATAGACACGAGAACGCGTCACAAAAGTCCTAAGAATAGAATGGCATGAGAACAGAGAACGACTAATATCATGATTTGCTGTGCTTCTTAGATATATCTCTCTATTCTGTCTAACCACTGTCTCTCCAACCCGCAATCATGCGGTCTCCGGGCACCACCAACCATCGAGGAATTATTGATGGTGGACTCCTATTCGTGGAGCGATATCTTGTGCACTGTGTCTCAATTCCCATGTGGAGGAAATATTTGTGTTTTCTCACAATGTGACCACCATTCCACATCGATATATGGGAATTGAGAAGAATCACCGAGGAATCTCAATTGATCTCGAAACAAATACAACCGTCAAATTGATTGACAGTCGCATTACACATACATATATAATTTTCTGCACAGCTCAATGGCTCTTCTTCTTCCTCTTTCACAGTCCAAGAGAAGTGGCTCACAGTCAGATTCCTAAGATATATAGCAACATGTTGATTTATAAACTCATTTAATTAACATTGCAGTTTTTTTTTAAAACTTTTTCTCTAATTAAGCAAACTATAAAAGAAGTATTTTTAAAAATTTAAAAGTTTTCGAAAGGTGACTAAAAGCTATTTTTTATTAAAATGAGTTTTAGGATCGGCTGGAAAAAGCCAGCATGAAGTAGTAGCGTGAATGTTTTATGAATTTAAAGGGATGAAAAAAAGAATAATCACGTTTTTTTTATTTTGAAATTAAATTTTCATCCCCTAAGAAAATTTATTAAATTCTTTAGACAATTTAATAGACAATTTTATAATTTCTCCGCAACTTTGTGGCAATTTTCCTTTACAAATTACATCAAGTGTCACGAATTTTGACACCACCATTGATAAAATTATAATGCAACCCACAATAATCTACTCTTACCTTTTATAGTGCAGCTGCGCACTTTCTCTTTCTCAAAGGAAGAGTATCAATGTATCTTCCAACGACTTCACGGCGGTCTTTGACAAAACCTATTAAGCTTCGCGGCATGCAAAATCACATAACTGTTTTGCAAAGAACCCCCTTTGGTTATAAATAGCATAACATAATCCAAAACTTGTTGTTAACTGGCCCCAAAACAATAACACCTAAAAAAGCTTAAAACCACGCGAATTTGAAAAGTTGTCGTTCAACACCATAATCTCTCAATGCCTTACAACTGCGGAAATACGTTTTCGTGCGCGCGCGTATCTCACCCAAGAAAGCCCACATTTGTCTCAACCATGGATATACTCAATGACCCTAGTCTGTGTCTCTTGTTTTGACGCACTCATATGGAAAGTCCAGCGGATTTTTAGGCTTGAACCATCAGAACTCCACGGCCAATTAATCATGACGCTCCTTTTATGTTTTGAAAAAAAAAATCACATGGTCAGCTCAGGGGGGAAAATAATCACGAACCACTCTACGGGTTCTCTCGAGCTGGAGTGTTTGTGGGTGAAGATGTGCCATAAGGAGGACTTTCCTGTTATGGCAATGACTAGCAAATAATCACAAAAGTTATTCTTCGATGACAAGACGATATTACAATTTATAATTTATGGTGGGTGAATTAGCTTCTCTTCAGCTGATTTGTGGTTCTTCTCTTTTTTTTTTAATTTAGAAATAACGCCAATAAATGCAAAAATACATGGGATTTCGTGGGAAAAATGCAAAGAGGAATGTTTCTTTTGAGAAGAACATTCCTCCACCAATAGATTTTTTCTTTTATTTTATTTTCATTTGCAAAATGATGAACCCTCCCTATCCATGTTCTAGACTTTTGTTGGCACAAAGGATAAAACGGAGAAGAGATATAAACATTTTTTTTATTTATGTAAAACGACCGTATACACGGCATGCATATTAAAAGCCAATTACACAGGCAACACATTTTTTGCATTAATATTTCCGTATAATAAATTTTATGTCATTTTGACAAATTGTGAATTCCTGGGAGCGCGCGGCACAATCCACAGCAAGCAATCTCTGGGTGGTTTAGACCACGGCGCACGTCGCATTCAATGGGTTTTTGGATGAGCACCCAAAAGGGGATAAGCAGATGAATGAATAAGGAATCCAATGATTTTTTTTTTTATTTATTCAAATATTTATGTTACAAAGTACAATTTGTCTTTATAATTGACTTTTTCTGTTAAAAAAAATCATATTTTTTGCAGTACTAAAAGTTACTTTAAGAGTTTTATGCACGTTGTACCTCTTTTTGACCTGAAGAAAGAGATAGTTATCCCCGAATTAACCTTTCAACATTTTCAAATTAAGGGGGGTCTCTTTTGAGAGCTGATGAAATTCAATATTTTTATTTTTCTTAACGTTTTTTTTAAACTTTATTTTCAAATGTTGGTCACATTTGAAGACTTATTATTGAAGAATAAGAAAATCACTTTCCGCCATCTTAGATGCGACGCCATCTTGAGATTTTCTTCAAAACACAAAGGTAGGTTTTTCTCAGGATCTACTGGATGGAATTTGATGGGGTAAAAAGCAAATGGAAGAGGAAACACCAATGCAGATTTTGATGTATCGGAATTTTGAATTTTCGTTCTGGGGCTGAGAAAAGTGAAAAAACGTCAAAAATATTTGAAAAAAGTCACATTTTTCCACTTTTCTCAGCCCCACGATGGAAATTCAAAATTCTGCTACATCAAAATCTGCATTGGTATTTCCTCTTTCATTTGCTTTTTACCCCATCAAAATCCATCCAGCAGATCCTGAGAAAAACCTACCTTTGTGTTTAAGAGCAGTTCTGTGGAAAAGTCGGAAAATCACAAGATGGCGTCGCACTTAAGATGGCGAAAAGTGATTTTCTTACACTTCAATAATTAGGCTTCTAATGTAACCAACATCGGAAAACCAGGTTTAAGAAAAACCCCAAGAAAATGACAACATTAAAAATGGGTAAATTCTAACAGTTTTCCCAAGAGACCCCCCTTAAGCAAAGAAATTGTCTCCCTTTTCAAATTAGAAAAATTATTAAAGTAATTTAAATTCAGGGAAAAAATGTTTCTTGCTTAAGTCAACGTATGATCCACAGTTAACGTGAAAGGGTTAACACAGTAATATTCAAGAGGGAATTATTTCTCTGCATGACAACCCCTTTTTTTATCAAAGCACAAACCAAGGAAGACGATGACATATTTGAAGCAATACGCGATGTTCTGCGTGAAAGACATATTTTAGAGTGGATAGAATCATCTTGAAAATTGCCAATAATAAAAATTGATGGCAGTTTTTCTGTTCTAAGCTTGTGCAATGAGTATTAAAAAAATAGTAGCTAATTCATTTTATTGATTTCAACCATATATAAAAGAGCGATGATGTAAAAAGAGTGGCGAAGGAGAGAAAAAAAATATTAAAATACGCGCAGCTCTTTGGGAGAAGAGAAAAAAAAGAACGAGAGAAGAACAAGAAAACGTGCCGAAGTCAATGAGATATTATGTAAATTTCATATTCTCGTCACATTGAGCGACTTCAATAAACAGTGGACTCTTTTGAGAATGATTTTATTTTCGATTCTGATATCATAACTGCACACAGAGATACTCCAAGTACAAAGTGAGACTCCTTTTGATCACACAGAATTTCGCTTCTCACGCGCACCAACACATTGAATGGAGGCAAAATGAAAAAAAATCCAATTTAGACTATCCCATTCTTCGCGCTTTTTGGAACATCTTCAGACGAGACTGAGAGACCTGAAATATTACGCATATTATATTAATTTTCTTCCCTCGTGTCACTCTCATGTGAGATTAGTTGGATAGTTTTTGTTATATCCTTTGGGGAGTGAAGAAAAATAAAAGTAATGCGGCATTTTTGTTGTCTTTTTTAATTCCAGGTATCATCCAAGATGTTCCACCGCCAACAATTGCTAACGAAGATGAGCGCAACATAAAAGGTAAGCATCCAATGTTTCATTGCCTTTTTAGCTGGAATTTTCGATAAAAATCAATGAAACGTGTTCGGAATGCGAACAATACCCATAAGTAGTTCGTGAAATGCAGATGGGAGTGAGAATGAGATCGGAGAAGAAATGTGGTACGGGATAAGAAAAGACGCGCCAGAGAGTCCACCCTGGTTTTCTCACCTTCCAACCTCGCAATAAGATGACCGCGTATCCATCTACGGGGGGTTTGCCATTGGCACGATCCAAGTTATGAAATTCACAATGCAAAGAATAAAATTGTATATAATATACTTCTCGAGTTGTAGCCGGATAATTAAAAGATATTTAGCCACACCGATGGTGGTCAATTCGATGTGAGAATTGTAAGGAGAACCATAAATCTTGTTGCGATTGCTTGATGATTAAATATGTGATCAGCATGATAAATTTTATTTTGAAAAAAAACTTTATTTGCAAGGAAGCAACTCGATAGTGATAAGAATTATTCATTTATATTCTCACCCCGGTTTGTAGAGTTTTGCCGAGAAAACTATCTAGTTTTATTTGTGAAGCAACTTCATAGAATACAAAAGAGTTGAGAGCTTTTTCATGGAATTAAATGCATATCATCGAGAACATTTAGTAGCAACTAATCCTTGATGTGATATACATTTTGATTTAAAACCATGGCAAAAATATTAGGTAAAAAATCAATTTATAGATTAAGTTAAAATTGAAATAGATCAGTTTATTGACTTCTGAAATATTAATTTATCCTCAATTGATCAGGAAAAATGTTTAGTTTGAAAACTTTGAAGGAGCTTTTCTATTAGTTTTGAAATGAAAATTGAATTAAAAAAATAACAGTTAAATACATAGAAAGGAATCCCTGTATTGCAATCAAAAAAAAATTTTAAAAAGTAAAAAGATATTCCAGCAATTCCTCGCATAAAGCGCACTTATCAACCCTTAACAATTGAGAATGCTTTTATTTTATTCTCCAGAATTCGGCGCTCTCTTGACAGCTAGAACATCGCAAATACTAAAGCGCGAAGAAATGAAGTCCATGTACTCGATTAACAATCCGCAGAACATTGTTGCAACAGGGCGATTCTCGCTGCACAAGAAGAATCTCTACTATTCGTTCTACGTGTCAGAAAAAGCGACACGTCCACGTGCCATACAATTCATGGATACCACGGGAAATATTCTTGAGGAGCAAAACCTCACCATTCCTAGCACCGGCCCATTCAGCATCTACCAAAATACAACAGGGAAGCTCTGTGGGGTGTGGCGTAGAGTACCGCGTGACTATAGGAAATTCCTCAAGGATGATCAAATAATTGTAGCTATCCTGTGGGGTGATAAATACCAAGCTGAATTAGCCCTGGCCGGGAGGATTGAAAAATACCCAGCGCTACAGACTGAAATTCTGAGTTCACTCCTTGAACCAGCTCCTGGAACTAGTCTTGAACAAATGGCCGGAGCCGGTGGGACGGCTATTGTATCTGCTGTTGGTGGTACAGCTTCATCAGTTCACATAACACTTGTAGTCAATGGAGTGTTCAATCCTGATGAAATACTCGATGTACCACTAAATATTCGACTAGAGACGCACGACAATAAGCAAATAATCATAGAGGACGTCCAAAAGGTTAAAAAGCCCGCGCATGCTGTTAATGTCATTGAAATAACGTCGCCAGTATCCACGAGTGATCTTAGGATGTTAGCAAGAGGGAAACTTTTTATAACGGTTGAATCACGGAGAAATCCTGAAAGCCTTAGGCTACAAGGACAAGTTGTCTCGCGTGTATCTTGTGAAATCTTTCAAACAGTCATATCATCCCATAATCCAGATTCTCAGCAGAGAACAAATGGGCTGGCTTGGATCTACCTAAATCGAGACGGTGGACTTGTCTACAATCTCGAAGTTAACGACTTAAACTACGACGTAAATCCTCTTGTTGCGCTGGTTGATGACAATGGGAAACGTCGTCTGGAGTTGGAGGATCTAACTCCCACCCTTAACAGGGTAACAAATGAGGCGTCAGGAACTATTGACCGACTTGGACCTAGAGTTTTGGAGCCTCTGTACTCAGGCGATCTCTTTGTAACCATCGTAGACAAACCTGATACGTCAATTGCAAGAGGAAGACTAGTTTCACGTCCTATTGCGGACTCAAGAGACTCCCCAGCACCTATTTTATTCAAAAAGATCGACGAGTTTAGTCCTCCGAATGTGGCTGGAATGGCTTGGGTAGCTGTGGACAGTGCATGTGAGCTTCACTATGATATTTCGTTAACAGGCCTCAATGCCTACCGACATTTGGAGTTGTATCTCGAGGAGAAGGCTTTCGAAGTACCTGGTGCGACAATTACACGAACCTTCCTTGAGGAATTCAACGGAAACTACCTAGAGGGATTCAATCTTGAAATACCCGAATGGCTATTGGCTAAATTGGAAACGAGTGTTTGCTACTTGGAAGTCTATTCAAAGGAATTCTCCCGACCACTTTTGCGTGCCAAACTAAAGAATATCAAAGTGCCCAGTCGATGCTTCCCAAATGACAGTGACAATGAACTGCCCATCATAGCATCGACAATGAACGACGTCGACAATCCATCCTACAATGCTCTCGACAGTAAATGCTACTCTTCGGGACGATTCTACGAGGAGGGCGAACAGTGGGCAGATAGGTTGCGTGAATGCACAATGTGCTCATGTGTAAACAGGCGCGTAAAATGTGATCCCATTAAATGTCCACCACTACGGTGCAAACCCGAAGATGTTCACCATCGTAAGGGCGAGTGCTGTCCAATTTGCATGGGTGAGTGTTTATCCTAATATTGTAGCACCTTATCTCCACATTTCTTAAGCTCTTTGATTTGTGTTTTCCAATTTTCTTTTTTTATCGCGAAAATATTGTCGTGTGATGACGTCATTGCATATTTAGCTTTTTTGCGATCACATAATACGCGACCTTAAAACACTTTCCTTAAAGTCCCAAATACACGTCAAAACAGCTTAATTGACGTGATTTGTGGAGGAAAACAAATTCCCAGGGGAAAATGCTCTCGGAAAATACTAAACGAAAACAAAAACATTATAAAAAAAACTATCGGGCGCCAATTGGCTTTACATTGCTTTCAATTTCTTATTAATAGTTTTAACACTTTCTTGGTTTTTTCGTACCTATATAGTTAATGGATTTTGCATGAAATATTTTAATAAGAAACTTCTCTAATTTTTCATTTTAATGAATATTTTAATTAAAACCATCCTTTGGTTCTTTTGGAAAAAAAATCAAAGAAAAATGTAAGAAAATAATTATTTAAAAATAAAATCAACTTTCCCACAAATTAAGTTCCCTCTGTGAAGGAAAAGCCAGTTAAAGCCACGCCAATTGTAGCGCGGAATTTTATAATTGCACCATCGCGTAATCTTTCAAATTGCAATTAATTGAAAATTGAAATACCTTCTCTTGCAGAATCCAAGATGTTCGAGGAAGTGAGTAATGCGAAGAACTCACCTGGCTGCCGCCAGTCGGGCAACAATCAATTCTACCTGGCAGGTTCCTCATGGCATCCCTACCTCCCACCCAGTGGCTTTGACACCTGTGCCATTTGCACGTGCGATCCTGTCTCCCTGCAGATCTCCTGCTCCAAAGTCCAGTGTCCACAGCTGCAGTGCAGCGAGAAGGATGCCTATCGTCCGGATAAGAAATCCTGCTGCAAGAAATGCCCCGAGGTACGTTGCAAAGCAAAATTGAATGGTCTTGGCTCCTTGTCAATTTATGAGCAATTTTCAGCGTGATTAAGTCAATTATTTGCATTGCTCCTCATGCGCTGTGAGAGAAATCCAATTTAGTAAATTAAATTATACATCTATTTCATGCTCAATTAAAATTATAAATTGTCGTGATTGTCGTAATAAATTGTTTTTTTAATTTGGATTAAGCATAACTGCCCAATGATTTATGGAGGCCTTAAAAATTGTGCCACAAAAAGCTTTTGCATTCAAGTATATTTGGCGAGTATTTTAGAAAACTCGCTTTGATTTATTTAATTTTGTCGAAACCAAGCTTAATCTGCAGTGTCTTTTAATTACTTATACTTACCTACAGAATTCAATGCAAAAATAACATAATTTTTACATTTTTTTTTCTTCCAACAGATTCGTGTAGAAATATATAGAGGAGATAAGGCACATCCGGACTTACTAAAAGATCAAAGCTTCACACCCAATAAAACAGCTTCAACACAGGAGATCCTGGCAAATGGGGGCTGTTCCCATGCTGCAACAGTGTACGAAAATGGCCAAGAATGGCATCCTTTCATCTCTTCTTATGGTGAAGAAAAATGCGTGGATTGCCGATGCAAGGTAAGTTTTTTTTCTCAATTCTCGAAGGAATTTATTGTTTCGAAAACCCCTCATTTAAGGAAACAATTAAAAATGCGTATATGCTTGTAGAAGATCAAAAAGCCGGCAAATATGTGCCAAAAAATGATAATAATGACGTCACTATTGTATCTTATGTCTATTTTCATAATTCGAAGCATTCGTTTCAATGTTTCATCGTTATGTTTCTGGCTTTGAAAGAGACATGATAAAATAAAATAGTGACGTCATTTTTTGTATTTTTAGACCAAATCTTTCCCAAGTATTTTCAGCTAATGCTGAGGGAAAATAAGAAGTTTCTTTGACGATTTCTTATTCTTTTTTTTACTTCTCTACAAGACAACGAATATTTTGATTATTTCCTTTAACGAAGAGTTTTCCCATACATGAATGAATAAACTCCTTTAAGAAAAATTTTTTGTAAAATTCTAACTCAAAAATTATATAGGATGGCATCATTCAGTGCAGTAAGAAGAGGTGTACACGATCTGTGTGCAATAACAGGATACTGGGGAAGAATAACCGCAAGGATAAGAATAATGTGGATGAATGTTGCTCAGCACAGTGTCATCGTGTGAGGAATCACAATCACAATGCAAGAAGGATGCGACGAGAGAGAATACGGGATCGTCATCAACAACATGCTAAGAGTTGAAGGGACTCACATAAAGTCCTTTTCCCGCATTCATCCAACAAAAAAGTGCATCATTTATGGAATGAAAAAAAAAAGAAATTTGGAAAGTTCAATATTTCTTTTATACACAAAAATAATGTAAAACAAAACCTTCACATCTTATATACGTGTCATAATATCATTTACACTGTTTGTCCCAAAAAATGAATGGTGATTTTATTTATTTAGCGAGAGAGAACCAAGAAAACATTTTGTAAGATTCACACACACACATTTTAGTTTTTTCTGTGCAGAAAAACAAGATTTTTCCATACAAACTTTAATAAAAAAAAACAACAAAAAATGGGAAGACCAAAAGAATAGGAAAAGTGGAAGAAAAAAAATTAAATATATATTTCCTTTTAGTGGAAAACAAGCTGAAAAATTGTACAACTTTTAAACTTATTATTATTAGGAATGAAATTAGAATTTTTAATGGTGTGGACATTTTGAAGGAGAAGTAAAAAAAATCAACAAATTGGCTTCAAAAATCGCGATTTATGGAAAAAAAAAGTGAAGCAATTAGTGTTTTAAGTTCTGTTGTTACCACGTACCAAAGAAGACTGAAGTGGGTGATGGAGTATTTTTTTTTATAAAAAATCATTATAGGAAACAAAAAAAATGATTTCAGAAACCCAATCATTTTTGAAAATTATTTGCAAAAAAAAACACAATAAAACAAATTGCAAAAAAATGGACACGTTTGAAATGTCTCGTATAAATTATTATTTGTTCTATAGGCGATAAAAAAAATGATGAAAGAAAACCATTTAACATGAAAAAAAAGTAACTAAAGCGAATTAACGTGATGAAGATGAAAATTAAAATATTAATACAACTTCATTCTCGGAAGAACTGACGAAAGGACAAAGAAATGGGAGTGGTAGATGATAGGAAGAAGGTCAACAAAAGAGGATTTGTCAGTGTGGACGGAAAGAAAGAACCTCCTGCATTATTATTATAATTATTATTATATACAAAATACTTAATATTCTTTACTCTGTTGTAAAAGTAATATTTTCTACACAATAAAAAAGCAAAAAACAATAAAATTAATTTAAAAAACAAAGCACTTAATCCTTCTTATTTGCCCTTTTCCTCTCCGAAAAGGACGCAATGTTTGAGAGTCTTAAAAATAAAATAGAAACAGACACTAATCTTGAGCTCCATTTTTTTTTAATTTATAATTATTTTAAAGAAAAAATATCGTAATTAATTTAAAGTTAATAAACTCATTGAAAAAGTGAGGAAAAAGTCTATTCTTTCATTAAATTTATTAATAAAAGTAAAAGAAATAACTTAACTGAAAATTATACACTGAAAAAAATATTCTTATATAGGAAACAAAATCGCTTTACAAATTTATAGTCTCTGAATAATGCTATATTAAAGTTTTTTTTTCTTCATTTGAACCTTCTCTCCAAGTGCAGTCTCAAGTTTGCAATGTTTTTTATCTTCAACCAAACTTATATACATAAATAAATATAAGTATATGAAAGAGAAATATTGATGAGAGAAGGAATAAAGAGATATCTAATGCTAATTAATTTTGATATTCATCTTATAGAGGGGAGAAAAAAATGTAAAGAAAATGAAAAAATGTGTATAGAGGAAGTTAATTGTATTTCTAAAATGCAAATAATGTATACAAAGATTTTTTTCTAACTACAAATACAAAAAAAAATGAAAAAGGAACAACAAATTATATGACATCTACTTACTATTATGTATATTTTACAAAATAACATCTTGTATTATAAAAAAAATAATTAAAATAATAATGATTAACCAAGCTTGTTATTATAAATAATACATTAAAACTGAATGAGAGAGCAAGCGAAAAAGAAGAAAACTTACGAAAGAACAGTCTAAAAAAGAAAAATTTTACTTATTATTTTACCAACCACTTTTCGCTCTCAGTGTTTTCACTATTATGCGTCAGTGGAGGCGCCCGGTACCAGGCGCAAACATTTCACTTTTTCAGCCAAATAAAACATCTTTTTCGGCAATATTTCTTTCTTTTTTCTTTTCCTCATCCCCTTGTTCTTGGATGATTTTCACGATTTGTAATAAAATTCTTGCAAAAAATATTACATTGCAAAAGACTTTTTGGAGCCTGATGTCATAAAAATGAACTAAATTGCAGCACAAGAAACTTGCTGAAGAAGAGCCTCATGCTGGTTCTTTTTTTGTGTGTGTGTGCATAATTTCCAAGCAACTATCGCGATTGGCAATTATTCTTGTGCCTTTTACCATCAGTTATTGCAATAAAATTGATTGCCATGTGGACTCACTTCATGCTTCCATTTGATGCAACATAATTGAGATGGAAGGACAGACAGAACGGTGCTAAATGCGCGAGCAGCAGAACATCGCCGGAGAAAACTGGGAGCATAAAATTCTCCTCACACACATTATTTACAATTAAAATATTGTCACTCGCTTTATTAGTTTCTTTTTCTTTTCTTATGCTTTTTTTTCGATTCCGGGACCAAATGGTCATCATAATGCTAGAGCAATAAATAAAATCCAGAAATGGTGTATCCTCACAGTGCACTTGAGTTGCCACACAGAATGCCCCCTCCTCAGTGGACGTACTCATTGGGCATGTGGTAGTTTTGGGGCTCCACAATTACGCTCGTGTACTGCGGCCCTGGTGCCGCCTTGTAGTCTGCGAAAACGGGCTCGTGGTGCGACAGTGGCGCCCCATGGTGGTGGTGCATTTGACCAGTGTTAGCGGGTACAGCCGCCGCACCAGCAAAGCAATTCATAGCACTAAACTGCTGATGGTGTCCCAACTCTTCGCCGCCATACGCCGCAGATTGCGCCGACATGGGTGGAGTCTGAATCATGTGCATCCCCGATATCTGTTGCTCACCTAAATAAACATTCAAAATTTCATGAAATTTTTCGGGAATTTTTATCAAAAATAAAAAATTTCATTCATCCGAATTTTACGGATGGTCCTTATTCAGCGACCAAGAAACCCTTGAAATTCGCTTGAAATCTTGAAATTTCAGTACAAAATTCAAAGATTTCAAGGGTTTCTTGGTCGCTGAATTAGGCTCGAAATTTCATTTTCTTAAAAAAAAATAATAATCCTTTAACTGTAGGGGAAGATTCAAAAAAAGGTCAAAAGAGGTCGGAATTGGGCCACTATCCCCTGATTACGAATTTCAATGGGTCAAGCCGAATTTTCTTTAAAAAAATTTACTATCTTCATCACCTTTTTAATGTAGGGGAGACTGGGGTTAAAAAAGTCACTTAAGGGTTTAGAAAAAGCTCAAAATATAATATTTCCCAAATAGATAAAGCGAAATGAATAGCTCAATTCTTTAGGATATTTCTTGCCTTACAACTCTTTCTCAGATCATTTTGTTCTATCTAGCTAGGAAATACGATATTTTAGGCTTTTTCCAAACCCTTAAGTGACTTTATTAGCCCCGCCTTCCCCTAATGTGATTTTCTTTAAAAACAAAACATTTTTGCTTTAAATTTTTACCTTCAGAGCTGCTACAACTGTTGGAACTCGCAGAAAATGGCCTCAGAGCCGAATTGGGATCATGAGCATCGTATGATGCAAAGAATGTATCATAGTACGACGTATTATCAGCCCCAAAGTCCGTCCCTTGGAGGCCACCCTGCTGAGGCAAGTAGTGATAGTGGTCATAGTCAGAATGTGCCTGATAATTTCCAGGAATCTCCTTAATGGGTTGCTGCTGTGGCGTCGGTGGGTGGTGATGATGAGATGCTGCGGCTTGTGGTGGTGCCGCCACTTGATGGTGTTGCACCGCCGGAGTACTCACAGTATTGGCCGTGGGGGTGGTCATTTGGGGTGGTGTCTGCGGTGTAAGAATTGGGTCATTCCGCATTGGTCCCTGCACTTCATTCAGCAGGAGATCCTTGCACTCCTGACTGCTCAGTACGTAGTTGACGCTCACAATGCAATGCGGCCGGGATGAGCGAGTGTTGTGCACAACGGTTGCATACGATTGCACCCACGTCCATCCACCACCCTTTGTGAGGAATCTGTAGTATTTTGTTGTCACTTGACCTTTGTACATTACTGGAAAACCGAAAGAAAAATTTGAATATATTTTTTTAATTAATTATAAAAATTTAAGAGTTAGCTGATTTATGAATTTATTTGTGGGGAAATTTGCGTTTTTTTAATGATTTATTACCCCGAGGAAGGTTCAAATCGCACGATCAATTTATCTTTTGAAAATAAAGAAAACAAACCTTATTTAAAAAAAAAGGTTTGTTACAATTTTTCAATTAAAAATTAAATTAGCAAAGAAAATAATTTCATCAAGTAATAAAATGTCTGAATAATAAAAGCTCACTGAAAGCTCACCAAAGTTGTTTATATTCTATTACGAACCTAAATAGCTAAGAGAATTTTCTTTGCAGAGCAACAAGAAGGTATTCATGAAGCATTAATACCCAGTAGGAATATCTTAATCCACGAAGATATTCCTTCCGGCATCTCTATTAAGACAAACAGAGCATACGCAATATGGTGCAAATAGTAGGTCTCATTGTACTTACAAATTTGATGTGCATATCTAATATGGAGGATATCAGCTGCATGGATGTACTGGTAGAGAGTTTTCTCGATTAAATCCTGCGGCTCAAAGCCCGTCAGTTGGGAGACCCTTCAAAGGTGAAAAAAAATCCACACAACATTATAATCGAACATTTTATGGAAACTCTTCCCCAATCATTTTTGCCACACTCAATATACTTTGCGTGTGGAAATGGCGGAGAAGCTTCACAGGGTGTTTGTGCAAATGAGATTTAACACGTTCTGCGGATTTAGAGTGAATTCACTTTGAATGAGACAACAAATATTTGTACAAAATAGGGCTGCTGCCGATTTATTTATCGATCCACCATCGTTTTGGCGTCATTGTTATCAACTTTAACGATACAGCGAGAGAGAGAGTGGCAAAAAAACTGTATGCAGGGCTATAAAAAAGCGCGCACCCTCGCATGTGAAAACCCTCATCTCATTGCCGGAAGATATTAAATTTCCCCATATTGAGTGGCATATTGTTCTTTCATAATATTAATTTGTATTAACATGGCAAATTTGCACTCACCTCGCATCGAGGAAGATCAATTTCAGATCCATACTGGCACGGAACATAAACATATTCTGATGCAATTTGATTTCCGTGATTGCTGACGGTGGCAGGGAATGCCCCACAGCGACTAGCCCCAAGTTCTGAACACAGTTGTGCCCATCGCCGTACATTGAATCCATCTGGAAAACTCTTGCCTTTAGATAGCCCGAGCAGTGAATCACCTGAAATTTGATCAGAAAATTAATCGAGTAGCTCTTTAAAGAAAACTTAAATAACATCACAAATTGCATTGAATCCCTTTATGCACCCACCACACTGTTGGAATAACATTGTTTTGCAATATATTGATAAATATAGAAACAATGTTGCAGAATGTTGTTTGTGTAACGTGACATTCAGCAAAAACAGTGCAGCTGAAAGACGTGATTTGTGGCAAATAAATAATTAAAATGCGCTTTGTTCCCATTTCACTTGATACCCACCACCACACCAATAGTGCAAGTGCATTAACGGCATTAAGCAATGCACTTTCTTCCCTAACACGCGAAAGAACTCCCTATAAGAGCGCCCTTTTTGACCGAATAACAAGCTTATTGCAACATTTAATTGGGCCATTTAAATTGCTTAATTCTGAAAAGCAAATAGACGATAAGAATCGTTTATCCGTTTCCGATTGGGAAACCCCCTTATTTAAGAAAATTATCCGAATGATTTCACGTAATTTTATTGAGAGGAAAAAGCCAAAAAACCATTGCATTTTTCACTGGAATCAGCTGGGAAAACTGCAGAACAGATTTGCTCAAAACCGTAAACAATGACGTCACTACTGTGATTTTTGCCTCTTTTAATTCATGAAGCACCTTATCAAAAATTATCGACGAAAATAGAATGAATGTTTCTTTCATTAAAAAAAAGACCAAAAACACAATATGTTGACATCACTGTTTGCATTTTTGGATAAATCTGTACCGACTTTTCTTAACAAATTCCAATGGTAAACGAAAAGTGTCCTTAACTACAATTGTTTTTTTTATTTATCAAAATTAACAGGATCCTGAACGAAGGGTTTTTTTTTCTAGAATTCGATGTAACTCAAAAATTAATTTCGTCTATAGGGGAGACCGGGGTAAAAATAGTCAATTTGCATAAATCCTTATCTGCAGGATTCCCCAAGGGCAAGAAAATTTCCTCGATAGGTCATTCTTATAGGAAATTTCCTGGCCTACAACTTTGTCTCAGACCACTTTTCTCTATCTCCACGGGAAATATGAGTTTTCGAGCTTTTCCTGAACCCTTCCGCTTCTGACTATTTTTAAACGCGGCGGGTAAATATAGTCACCAGTTGGCTAAATAAAGTCGGTCGAATTTTCCGACATTTCCAATGATTTTCCACCTGAGAGATTGATAGTAGTTGATAGCTAAACTTCTCACCTTTTGATCCGCGACAAGGAATTTCACTTTTATACGCACTAAAACAGAGAATTTTGCGATTTTCTCAAACACGCCATTTTGCAACAAATGAATAGAAAATATGCCAAAAATTTCGATCTCCCATATGATTTACATGGGCTGACCCGATCTACCCCAAGGGGTATGTTTTGATTCAAATAATTGTACAGAAAAATCATTAAAAGTTAGTGAAAAATACACCTTGGCAACGTTTTCTGTAGTAACCCAGCTAGTGAGAAAAATTATCAGATTGGAAAATTGCTGAAGGAAAACTTCGGAAAACGCGTTTTTCTCAATACGCAAAAGTTTGGGAAATGGGCCAAAAATCTATTTTCATTTTTAACTCCTAAAGTACTGATCGAATAACCTCCAAATTACTGTCAAAAATTATAGGTTGGTAGGGCTTTACACCCTAATTTTTTCCGATTTTTCCGATTTATATTTTGGGAGAAATTGGCATTTGAAAATTCCAAAATGACTATTTTTACCCCGGTCTCCCCTATGCAGACCTATAATTTTGAATTGTTTATGAAAAGAGGAAACTTAAAAAAGTATTTTTTTTTAACAGAAGGCAAAATTTCAAAATTTCCTTCCATAAAAGTTTTCTTTATTACTTTGCTCCATCCTTCATTTGAATAGGAAAGATGGGAAATGGAATTTTTTCTGGAGATTTCTAAAGTTCTTCAGTAACTTTTTTTTCTCCGCAAGTACTCTATACAGCTTGTTTTATTCGATTAATATAATTATTTAGTTTTCCCCGCTACAAACGAGTGTATGGAGGTTTATTCGATTAATCCATTACGCCAATATTATTCTTTTATTAATCTTTTTATCATATTCATAAAAAAAATCCATATGCATATTCTGCACGAATTACACTAATTTGCATTTTTTGCATTAATTCTATCAAATTCATGACAAATGCAATACTGACGCTTAAGAGCTTGATTGTGCCATCGCCCTGAAGAGATTGCAGCTAATGATTAGGTGAGATTTTTGACTCGTGCCATTGCATAACTCCTCTGCATTTCTGTCATGAAGGAAAACTGCATTTCACTCAAATTTTAATTGGACTGCTGCACTCCAATTAATGCAACTCAACCTGGAGTTTGGGGACTACACAATATGTGCATTTATTACCTTTAGGGGTAATTCCAACACATGAACTTGCAAAAAGAGCTTTCGTTTATTTCTTTCTGTTTCCTATATTATGGATGATTGCAATTCTTTTTTTTTTTATCCAAAAATTTTCCGCCCTTTGAGAAGGATTTCTTTTTAATAGATTTATTTTTATAAAAACTATCACAATGGCCCATGACAACATTAAGGTTTGAATTTAAAATTAAACAACCTCACCTTGTACCCTGAAGACGTGAGTCCAGCATTCCTCTTCGCCAAGACACACTTCATTCGCAGAAAAAAAGACCTCTCGATCTCTACCGTTTGCGAAGATTGTGCTTGATGATGGTTCAAAGGATGCGAAGCCCCATGTAGATGCGGTAGAGTCCCACTGTTGCTGCTCACGATCGCGTGCGGTGGGTTGTGTTGCTGAATCGGCGGCGGTGGAACTGTTCCCGGAGGTGTGCTGTGCACAGAATTGGGAGGTGTGAGTGGAGCCGAGATGGGGGGTGGTGGTGCCTGATGAAGATGCGCATTGGGCCCTGGTGGCTGAGCTGACTGGTGAAACCCGACGCCGGTGGCCCCAAATGGCGGAACCGTGAACACGTTTGGATGCAGCGAGAGGACCGCCGTCATTTCGTCGTGATCAAAGTTATGGATGTACTCATAGATGGAATTTCCCGTGAGCTCAACCTGACTCAGTCCAAGGTGCACCGATGCTGTCTCTGATATGTACATGATCTTTCCATCGGGTGCCACAACAAAGATGAAGCCATCGAGTGTTTGGAGTAAATGTGAACCTAATTCTTTGATAGCCAAGTCTCTAGGATTTGAAGGCATATGTTGCGTTCCCCAAGCATCTCCCAGTCCTGGAAAATTTTTAAAACAATGTCTTCACTCTATGTTAAGAAATAATTTCAAACCCAATTTTTATAAAGAAGAAATCACAGCTAATTAGATAAAATTCCTAAGTCTTTTAAAAAATGGCCTTCCATAAAACTATCTTTTTAAGTTCATGAAACTAATATCATCTTAGAAAAGAAGCAGAAAACTATATAACAAACTTCATAACAATCTCTTAAAAAAGGTGAAAGAAAGAAAAGCACTAAACCGGAAGATATCCCATATTTTCTACTCAATGATTATCCCAGCAGAGAGCAAATGAGAGGGTAAATGTGCGGAAAATTGGCGGTGCAGAATATTTGAGGGGTGTCGAGAGAAAAAATCTCGTTTGTCAGCACAATTTTGCCCATGAATATCCTTCCGACGACGCCATCCTCCCACCCTTTGGTGAAAATCTCACCACACCGTTGTGTTTCAGTAATCACCACCCAGCTGCAAGCTCATATATTTAATGGTACGGTGATGCATATAATGTGGCCAGGCGGTTGGCTGCTCGACCCCTTCAGGCGGCAACCCCTATTGCCATCATCCCTCCCGTCTCTATAGCAAAAATGTTTACTCAAGTACAAACCCAGGAGCTGTCGACAAAAGATTGCACAGTGATTTTTCTACTCTTCATCTTCCGCACCGCACTGCAAGAAGGACCCTATAAGGATACACTGTTATCATCTACAGTCTCAAGCACTCTCTTTTGTTACAACATCCCTCCCGTAGATTTATCACTTGTTCTTCCTTCGTTGCAAAATCTTTGATTTACTTGCATTGTTGGTTTCATAATGTTAGAATAAAAAAGTTTTTCCAGTTTTTCAGCCAAAGTTGAACTTTTTTGGCAAAACCGGCAAAATCAAAATCATAATTATAAAAAAAAATTCTTTCAACAAAAATTAATCGCAAAATTAAACAATTTTAACAAAAAATTTACGTCAAATAATTTAAGACACCTGAAAATTTTACTTCAAATTGCCATAAAATGTTTTTTTTTTATTTTTCACATAAGCCGAATGGATTTGGTTAAAGAAGCAGTTTTAGAACTTTTTACCGTTTTAGGAATCTTGAATGGGAGTTCCCTGTTTTTTTTTTAAATCAGACATTGCAACAATTCCAAAAAATCCTGGACATATCCTGATTAAATCAACTGTATTTCCTGTATCATCCAATTAATAAAAACCACCCCCCTTACAAAGACATCCCGCTGTGCAGTGCTCTGACTAGAGACCCTTAAAAAGAAATACGTGTGTCGTTTGTCACCTATTAATCCGACACCCTCTAAATCTAAGCCAAGAAAAGCAAAGAAAAAAAATTATTTCAATAAAGCGAATTTCTCGATCGACCACCGAGATATGGACCCTCTATTGATGGGTCCCTCTAAGTGCGTCTCACGGAGAAAATATAATCAAAAACCACAATATAGATCGCGATTGTGGGGGAGACACACAAATTTCATTTGATATTGAAAGTCAATCATAACGCGTCCAGTTATTAGAGTTGGTATACCACAACGCGGATGGGTCAGTCTATTCGTTGTAATTTAATTTGTGAGTAGTATTAGTAGGCAAAGTCGATTTTTTGTAAAATTTAGCAATTTGTCAGATTAAAATGCTTATATCTTAAGTTCTATTAGACCTACAGAAATTTCTTGACTAGTTATGGAAAGCTATTGAAATAAGCTATAATCTGATGTATATTGCGATACATTTCAAGGTCACCTCCAGAACACAAAATGGCGGATTTTTGTTCTACCAAAACAGTTTTTTGCACTTTTTGTCCACAAGGAATGGTTCTAGAGGTTTCTGATGTTTCGGAAAGTTATAGAGTTTTGCAAAACCTTTAATTTGATACCAAATTGAGCAAAATCGGACAGACCGTTCAAGAGATATGGCTCTTAGAACTTTTCAAATTCAAGAATTTTTCAAATGGCTATATCTTCTAAACGGAGACATAGATTTTCTTCATTTTCGGACTGATGATAGGTATTGAGTCAGGCTACAATATATCAAAATTTAAAGGAAATCTATAACAGATGTTCGGAGATATTGCCCCTTAAAGTTAGGCAATTTTTGTTTTTGATTTTAGCGCCTCTTGCGGATGTTTTTGGAACTTGGAATGTTCTAAATAATTGTAGGGCTTCTTGAAACCTTTCATTTGATACCAAGATGGTCCAAATCGGTCAAGCCGTTCTTGAGATATATCGAAAAAACACTTTTTGCATTAGGCCGCCATATTTACTAAACCGCTTGACCGATTTTCAAGTATAAATTATTGATGAAAACGTCTCACTGAGCTCTACAACATACTAAAATTTCAGATTTCTAGCTATAAGGGAAGTGGTAAACGGTAGTTCAAAATGGCGGACGGCGGCCATCTTGGATTTTGAAAATGCAAAAAAATGAAATTTTACACCCACATTTCTATAGAAAACTTCAAACCGGAAGTCTCTATCTGTTATTGTTCTCGAGTTATAAGGTAAAGTTTGGCGCAGAGGCCGGCCGGCCGGCAGGCCGGCCGGCCGGATCAAAAATTTTCCACCACCATTTTCGTAATGTGGGATGTCTAAAACGTGCTCATACCAAGTTTGAGCCCGATCTGAGATGGTCGGTTTTTCCGACGATTACAATACTTGGTATGCCACGATTGTGGTATACCAACTAATTAGGAACACGACAGAATCTTTTCATCGCCATTCCATTGAGATTAACGATTATTAGGATCTCTTTTGCACCCCCCATTCAAAAAAAAAAATAACCACGCAGCCATTTGAGCGGTGAATGAATTTGAAATTTTATGAGAATGCGCGTTGCTCATTGAGGGGCTCGATGTTGCCAGGAAGTGGTGGGTATTGATTTAAATATCAAATGGGGTTTGAAGAGTATGAATTTTAAATTAATTCAATGGCAATGCCGCGAAGAGCTGCAAAATGGAAATTTGCTCATTAAATGAGCAACTTTGCTCCTCCATTTTGAATCAGGCTTTTCAGACACGGTTGCACATTCTATTAAAGAGGGGAAAATCATTCGAAAAATTGGATAAAGTATCTAAGCTTTAAAAACATATAGTTCGGTAAAAAAATATTTTCTCGAAAGTTTGTAAAATTTTGCAATTTGCCAACTCTTAAGTAAACTTAGAAAATTCTATGTGGAAGATCAACATTTTAGTTTCATTTAAAAAAAATGAAAATGAAAACACTTTTTTAATATTTTCTTGTATCTACGATCTATTACATTGATTACAGAGTTTCCTTACTTTTCTTGAAATTATTTTATAAAAAAATTAATTTTAAATTTTAAAATTAAGAATTATTGCACTCACCTTCAGGAAAAACTTGCCGCATTCTCAGGTACGATGTGGTTAATCTAATGATAGATGCTTTGTCTAGCTGTGATGTAATTGCGCTGGGCAGTGGCAGCAATTTGGCCAATTCCATAAACTCCGCATTCTCCTTTTCCCGTCTCGATCGTGCGGCATTCTTGCTTTTCTCCTTCATTGCGCACCGTGCTGATAATCCTGCAAGCGATTAGGGATTTTTATATTATGTTGAATATTTGCCCTCCTGATTACACTCATTATGCACTTCTGTCGCTCATTGGGGCCCCATAAATGGAATTAGCACCCTCCACCGCCATTTGGGAGTTAATTTATTCAAGTTCAATCGCTGTTTGTCGAATAAGGCAATAAAAATAATACCCAGTGCACAAATTGAGAGACTCCGCGACATTCCATAAAAATCACCATAAATTACACAACAAGACACAATAACAATAAAAATCCATCTCCTCAATGAGCTTCTTGTTTGCTCGCTTGTGGTGGCATGTAGTCGTTGTCCCAACTAAATTCACATGGATATCGCACCCTCGCATCACCCCCACGCCCCCCACACAGCCCATATTCCTCATTAAATATCCTCCACATGCTACTCATAGCATAGAAAATAATTTCACAGAGCAAGAGTCCCCCAAGAGAGGCAAATATCGTAAATCAGGCTCCTTTTTACGGGGCACTTAAATGGTCATTTAATTGGAACACTTTTGCGCGTACCCAAATCATTGTGATTGTAGCTCGAGAAGGGTTGACGACACTGTCGATGTACTTTCATTGCCTTCCCGCCGTCATAAAAATCTCTCACTGAAAACGTCATTCGGATGTGCAGAAAGGAAAACCAAATGGAATTTGAACACTTGTTTCTATTGAAATTCTCCAGAGCAACTGATTGATCCCGAGCTGAGGAATTTCTCTTGAGGCAGATGGCTTTAGGTTTGAGGAAAAGGACGCCAATGTGTCTGAGAAGGTGATTGGTCCGTGCTGAGGAAGAGACCACTAAAATCTACCTGAAGGTAATTTCCCATAGTTGTGTGAATTTATGGGAGGTTCCATCTCTCTCTCCAAAAATCAGGTGCAAATTTCTCAGAACCAACCCACAATGAAGAAACACAAACTCATAGAAAAATATCTTTGAATGTGGTTAAAATAATTCGATTGATTTTGAAGCAAATAATTCTTTTTAATGAAAAGCGTGATTAAAAATATTTTTAAAAATCTTATCATTGCTTTCACATAAATCCTGTTTAGTTTATACGAAAATTTCGTTATCCTGTCTTAACTTTATACCTTAAAACGTATTACATTTGACTTTAGTCACTTAGATAACGCAATGTACCTACTTAAAAAGTTAATCACCTAAACTCAATGCTTAATGCCACTTTCTAACATAAATCCCACTCTTAGATTTTAAATCCTAATGCTTTTAAATGCTTGCTAAAAAAACAAACAGATAGCGACTCACAGGATTTTCTAAAAATCCCCAACAAGTGGAATTCCTTGTTCATCCTTTTTTTTACTACAGTCAGCATTGTAAAATTTAACAACTTGCACATGTGTTGCACCTGATGACGTATTTTCCCAAAAGAAACATATAGTTCTCCGTGAGAAAGACATCGGGAAGAACTAAAAGAACTCAAGATATTTTTCTCATGGGAACCCATTGCAATTTGCATTGCCCCTGCCGGGATGTTCCCACGCACTTTCCTTCCGATTTATGGTGGTGTCCTTTTTTGCGCCACACGCAAGGAATTGTCAAAGAAAGTTCTGGGATGTTTGAGGCCATCTGTGTATGGGTCAGCATGGACGCACAATACCACCGATGAGATGTGTTTATTTCGGCTGTAAATAGGCATAATTTGGTGAGCAAGCAAGACGGCCATCGATATGATGGGGATAGCCCTTGAAGGTGAGAATGCATTTATTTCTGTATTTACAAAAAAAGGGGACGAAAAGAGATGGAAAAGAAGTTATTTTATGCTAATTGGAAAGATAAATAAGAATATTCTAAAACACCAGTAGCTTTGGAACTCAATTCCATTTTTTTTCTCAAGGTGAATAAAAGAAAAATACCGCCAAATATGGCGGCTTAACCACCTTAATCATATCACTAAATTATTTTACGATTATCCATAACGTGAAAATTGAGAAAATTCAAAGAAAAACCTCCACCGAAGATAAAAATTTTGAGATAAATGACCTTTTGTAGGAAAGATCGTTGAAACACTTTCCCTTTCCCCGAAAATTCACATGAAAACTGATGCCAGAACGTGATTGTTCTGGAGAGGAAATTCTCTCATGCTCCGACTAGCAATCAATGTCATTGGTAACCTTCATATAGCAATGGGCCAGAGCATAGCATAGAGAACCGTTAGTATGAGAAAAATTCGGCATAAAATCACGTGCGAGCTTTCAATGTCGTACAAGGAAGAACATCTGAGAGTTGTCCTCCCTCGCACCAAGATTTGCCTTCAAAGTGGGACAGCAAGCCCTGGGCGATATAGTGGTTGAAGCCCAATGGGAAATGCTGCTACAAAAGAATTTAAACGGAACCATTGTACACGATGGCTCAATTGGACGCCTGCCGGGGCATCCTCGACGGGGATTAGTGGAATGTTGAGCACAGAGATTTAGCATATCATTGCAGACACAGTCGTTTGATTTCTTCTTCCATTCATCCGTTCGCACACATAGTCCGATTTCATAGCTATTTTATTCGCCCAACAAGATTTATAGCTTGTGGATGGAAAAACCTCCCTCCAACAGCGAAAGGTCTCAAAGGCACGCAGACAAAAGGTCCCCAAAATGGAATTTCACCTCTGACTTCCACCCCTTCGGCAAATGCCAAGCCGAAAACGCGTCAAAGACCACTGCCGAAAATAAAAATTTTCCACAAAAAAAGAGATCCACGGGAGTGCGAGGAAAGAATAAAGTTAACCCGAGATACATCCTCTTCACCCGCTCACATTAGTTTCGAGGGAATGCGAGTTTTGGGGAAAAATCACGTTCTCGTCAATATCACGTTCAAAACCAATTAGTAAATAGTAGGAGGGTAATGTTTATCCTTTTCACAAAGGTACAACACTCTGCTCCCGAAAATACACTCAAAGAATATGAGAATGTCGGCCAAGAAGTGGCGGATGGAAGAAAAAGTGACGAACCTTTCTTATAAGCTTGGTAATTGAGACTTTAAAAATGTAGGTTAGTAAGAATTTATGTTATTAAATTTTATATCTATTAAATTATAAACATTTCTTTAAAAATCACCGACAAAGTACAGCGGAAGTCTACTTTTTCCAAAAATAAAAATGAAGATTTTTATGAGAAAGATTTTAAAAATATTCTTAAGAAGATGAATAAGATCATTTGTAGGACAGTAATGGTCCATTTTGGTAATTTATTTAAGCAAATACTCCCGTAAATAAGACAAATCCTGTGGTTAATTGGAAATCGTCCATATTAATGGACTTAAAGGCGTGGCGTAAAATGAAATATGAATGAAAACTGAGAAGATTCTACTAAATCTCTTTTTCCTAACAGAATAAGCTCATCGGTAATTAAATCTCACTTTTTATTGGATCACCAGCAAGTGGGGAGGATTTCAGAGTGGATTGTCTGGGAGACGTGTGTAAAAATAAATAAACAGCAAATAAAACGCCTGAGAGTAACTCTTACTTCTGGCATCATCCATCTTGTGGTATTTTCTCAGAGGATTTATTCTCTGTAATATCCCTTCACCGCACAGCCAACAGTCGAAGGAAAACAAAACTCTCGCGCCCACAATTTTCACCACTAAACACCATAAAAAGCAGCACAAGGGCCCTTTTCAGTTGGAAAAGCGAGATGTGGAAAAGTGGGTTTAATCACTTGGAGGGAGTTAAATCTCTTTTGGCAATAAATCTCCAAACCACAACACCGTGATACTCAGCGCGAGCACTTTTTCCATGCGACCGTCTTCAATCAACTAAAGAGTTATGGACAAGAAAATGAGAGAAAATGGTGTGGGGAAAAAGCTGGCAATTAATCCGAAAAGACTCTGACATTGTCGTCGAGACATTAAAAACAATCATGTCCACGTTCTAGACACAAACTAAAACATGATTTTTTTTACTCGACACAACCACAGAACCGCGAAATTTTCTATGCAAAATAAACCGTGACTTTGTGCCAACAATGCATCTATAATATGTTAATTGTTTACTCTTCATTTAATTTTTATTTTTTCTTTAATAACTCAAAAGTGGAAATAGTAAAGAACATCTTAAATGGAGGGATTCAGACATTGCAGCATGCTCGATCCAAAGCATTATTCATGCAAAAAAAAACATAAAATAAATATACGAAACGCGAATGCTTCTAAAGGGGCAAAAAACTCAATAGTGAGGTAATTTCTGAAATTTTTGGGTAAATTTTTTCTTTTCTAGTTGATCTTGGTAGAAAATGGGACATCGCTTTAATAATCACTCCATTTAAATGTTAACAGAAATATTAGGGATAAAATAATTTTATTGTCTATGAATATATGTACACAGACGATAAATTTCTTTAATTTCTTCTTAACTGCATTGCTTTAATCTTTATTTATTATAAAAAGTTGCAAACTTCTATATGTACTCAAAAATCAACCCTATCCTTCTAATCCTATATAACTGTTTTTTTATTAAGTTTTAAATCTTATTGTATATTTAGGAGCAAGTTTGTTTTTTTGAATTCATTTTAGTCAATTTCTTCTTCTAAAATATTCCATAATTAAACCAATGATTTACTGAACAGCTGCTTCTGTCTGAATGCCCCACGAGCTCATCAAGTAAAAATACACAGAGACATTCTCATCTAGCCTTTACAATGAACTTGTGCCACAAACTATCAATTCCAAGTCATAATTGTTATTTATTTACGAGAATGAAAGAAAAAAAATTAAACAAACGGACAAAGTGCATGAAGCAGCGCTTTTCATGCTATGTAGCTGCCCCCAAGTCGCCCAACCCATGGAAAATGTTTTGGACCACCTTCGGGGACAGTGAAAATTGAAGTGGATTTTTGGTTGAATTAGCAAAAGCGTGTTAATTAAAATTGATTTGTGTGTGATCCATTTTATCGTCTTGCGCGATAATTTGAACCACCGGTGTGAGACAAAAAGAGTACTGAAAAGTTTCTTAAGAAAGAAGGAAGGCCCTTTGAGACGCGGAGGGACATCGTTAAATTGGCATTCTTCTCGGTGAATTTTGTTTTGGGTTTTTTTGTAAGAGAAAATATTAATAAAAATGCAAGAAATGAGCAAAAGAAGTGCAAAAAGATCGTCACCATCGTCCTAAACACTCAATTCGTCATGGTGTTTTATTGTGCAGAATAATTCTCGGGTCGTTTTCCATCTGCACAAAGGAACACCCATCGGAGTATTTTGACAAATATTATGAGTCGCACGAGTATGGGCTGCAATGAAATTTCTGTGCAAAATTATTATTTTTCTCCAAGACTTTTCAATTGTCCGCGTGCCCAGCCAAATGCCCCACTCTTATGCATTTCCTTGACGATACACATCCCAGAGACCAATGCTAATTTTATATTCTTCACCTCAATCACTGTGGCCCTTTGTTCGCTAAAATACAAAACTTTTTCTCCATCATCCCAGAATGATGTTTGTGAACAAAAACTCATTTCTTTGGCAGTATTTGCAAAAAAAAAAACGTAATGCGTAAATCAGCACAAATTATGCTATTTTGGGGAAATTTGTGAAGGTAATTTCGCGATCACGTACTGCTAATTTGACTCATCATACAAATTTACAACATTTACAATGTGTAAACGTCAATGATGTCTTGCAAATTAAACGTACAAAATGTTGGCAATTAAAGAAGATTATTGAATTATGGCCTTCTCATATAGCAGGATATTGAACTACGAGACATTTCTCTTATTTATAGGTATTTTATGCTAATTTAATTAAATAAAATTCCACACATAGGCTAACAAATCAACATCTACCGACTGAGAGCATAAAGATCTATCCGTGATTATTGATCTTCAAAATATTTATAAGAAAAAATGCATTTCATAAAAAAAAAACCTTTCGGGATATCCTTCCATGTGAGATATTGGAAACTGAAGGAGTATATAAAAAAATAGCACGCTTCAGTTGAAGTATCTTCCTCAGGAAGGCAAGAGGCGGGAGAAAATCTTCAGTCCGTGAAAGGAAATTAACGAGGCATAAAAATGCTGACACTCGGGTTTCCTCAGCTGTGTGGATTTCCCTCTGTGCGGTGACAAGGATTTAAGGAGCATCTCCAGCATCCTCTCGCGCAGTTCTTTAATTAAGAGGAAGTTGATGTTTCGCTTGTTGATGCCACACATTGTTGTTGCAGGATCACAATCGGTATTATGAGAACATCCTCATCCACCAGTCTTTGTCTCAAACTATACGCGAAGAAATGCGGGATGAAGCTCTTCGATTGTGTTCTTTCATGTGAACATCTCACCATTGAAACCCACACCAGACGGAAGGTTTTCTCCCTCACTCAAACCTCCTTGCTTGGTTCAAGAACTTCACCGTAAGCTTTGTGCTATCGTCAGCTAAAATGATTTTATGTTGTTATTTTTTGCCTCACTCTTATTTCTTGTTACATGAGCAGCACAACCTAAACAAAAATTACGAACTTGAGACACTCCATTTTGATCTCTATGTGGAAGCTGCTGCTACAACGGATTTTGATGCGAAAGTTATATATTTTATACACAAATACATTCTACATGACTATGGGTCATTGATGTAGTTTTATGTGATTAAACAGGGTAATGATTTTAAAAGTTTTTGTACGAATTGAAGAAAACATTTTTTTTATTAGAAATAAATAATATTTTCGAGAAAGAATTTTATTTTAAAGAAAAAAAAATATTTATTAGCCGTTCTTATTAAAGTGTTTAAGTCCACTAACCTGGTTATTGTGAAAATGACTGATAAACATTTAAAGTTTATACTAAATAAAATAAGAATAAGAATAAAGACTGAAGATTTATTTCTTTGCAAGGACTAAAAACGAAAATTTTTAAAACCGCAAATTATCGCAATAGCATTTTTATTTGAACTAAATTAATCTGATCCTTAGAAAATTAAGGAAAATCTCACTGATTCAACTTAAAAAGCTTAAAAACCGATAATAGATAATGAATAGTCTTTCTCCTTTAATTTTTACTCTTTTTTTTCTTAATTTTTTCCATATTTCATCATATTTCTTAATTTTTCCTTTCATAAATTTTTATTCCAAGTTTAATTACTTTGTAAAATTACTTCCCATAGTCGATAGATCTTAGTTAACAAATATTTGAAAAAGCAACAAAGACTAACTGAATGATAGGTGTACACAGGTACTGTCAACGCTGATTGATTCTAAAAAATCTTTCTTCTTTTTTCAAAAAAAAAAAAAAGATTTGATTATAAATGCCTTTTCAAAATAAAATCTCTGAAAATAGAATTTAACATAAAACTCGAATATTTTACGCATTGTGAAATACTTCTTTTCACTATTTCAGGACACACATTTTTTTTACAAATTCATGCCAACCATTAGAGGAGGTGCTAAACGTGATCCTAACAATAATTTTGTTGAACATTTAGAAATGCGAACGTGATCCTCTGTCGAACACCAACATTGCGTCGGGAGAGCAATAAAATGTTACAAAAAAAAGATTTATAAAAAAGCATAATACTCACCAATTTACGAAATATGTAGAAAAAAATCAAAATATCCAAATTTCCAATTTTTTTTGTTGGAAAATTCCTGCTAATCCAACATTTACGTGAAACTTTTTCTTCTCAAAAAAAGAAGCCACGCATCCACAGCACTTTGCAAAAAAAAATTACTTCCGACGGTAAAGCATCTTTGAGCACTTTTAGAGGTAAGCACGAATATTCAAAGTTTCCAGTAGTGGCAAGAAAAGAATTCTTCAATAGGCTTTCCTCTAGGTCCTTTATCCAAAAATGTTGAAATATTTTTTGACACTCTTAAAAAAATCACTTTTCTACCGGAAAATCCTGCTTAGGAAAAGCTCCACTTTGGTCCTCAAAATATGTTCTCACAGCACACAAGAATGTCCTCAAAGCACAAAAATGTAGTGAGAAAAAAAAGCCCACAGGTGAGAAGGCTCACAGGGAAAGACGTGCCAGCGGGGTGCCAAATCAATTAGCCAAGGATGTCCACAGTGGGTGCATTGTAAAGTGACAAATGTGTAATGGATGAGGTGCCTTTTTTCCGCAGAAGTGAGCGCATGTTTTTCCCACCACGCACAAATGTAACTGAAGAGCACGAGATTTTCGAACCAGCAATCCTCCTCTTTGGGATTGTTGTTCAATTTTTCCCATAAAGTGTTGGTTAAACAAAAACCGAACGCACTCTCTCTGTCGCACAGTGTGCCTTCTGGGCCGTGTGTCAGAGGGGAACTGCCAACGTGACCCGTGATGCTACTCCTCGACGGCGCAGCCTGAAGAGAGATCCGGCCCGGGGTGTCGGATGAAGCGCGCGAAAGAGATGACGGAAAATTGATTCCTCGCAGTTGTTCTTCACTGTGTTCTCCGAACAGAGACCACACCATCATCACACTGCTCTCTGCTTGCCCAAGATGAGTTGAGATGAATTTACTGAAAAGATCATAAAACAAAGAATTCATTAACTATTTCTCAACAATAATTCATAACTTTCATAAACTTAAAGGTTTCAAAAACTTGCATTTTTGAAAAAAAGGATTGTGAAAATCATATAAAAAGCACCCCGAAATAAAAAAAAATAAGAGAAAGGACTTTCAAGGATATTTATGAAGCATTTTATAACTAATTTCTTATCCAAAAAAATGAGTTTATTGCATAACTTTTCTGAGAATTTTTGTAGGTAATATCTTCTTTTAATTATTAAAAGAAATGAATGTAGAAATTGATGCTATACTTATAGAATAATTTAATAATCATTTTTTACTAATTTAATAGGCAATAGAGCAATCATTCTAACATTCTAACAAATTGTAAAATTCTATCAACATCCCCTTCCAACTAACTAAAGGCTAATCTTAAACTTAAACTTAAGAGCTTAAAATTTATTGAGCTATAAAAGCTTTATGAAAATTTATGAAAATTAAAGAATATTTTATTCGGGATCCATCTAAAAGATGATTTTCCCAAAATTAAGGAATCAAAATCATTAATGAATATAAATTATCCTTTTAGACACTTCACAGATGAATCCTCTATCTGTAGACTTTACAACTCTGTCCTCTCTTAGTAATTATATGAAATGTGATCCCCACAATTTTCACCCGCACAAAAAATATCGACAGTTTTTCTCTCCGCTTCCATGCGTTTCTCATTCTGTAAACAAGAGGAATCTCGTCCGCAAAAAAGCATAATCAAATATTTAGGCAGTAATTTTTTTTCACACAGATTGCCGCCAAAAAATCTCGAGCAGACAATGAACCTGAGCTTTTTTTGGGTGGGGGATTATTTCGAGGAAAAGCTTTTTCCTGTGAAATTTATGCTGGCCTTTTTTTCACAATCGATTGATGGTTTCACGGAGGGCGTATGGAGGAGAAGATCATATTGGGAAGGGTGGGTGAAGGATATTTCCACCAAAGAAAAAGGGAAAAGGGAAAAGGTGGTGTTGAAGATTGTTCGCATAAAAGAGCAAAAGACAAACATCCATAAATCCGCAGGCTTCGCGTTGAGGAGCGGTGAAGGAACATCTGTCACGGGAATCAGTGAGACGAGGACAGGGAACCTCTTAAGCTGGGCCACGCTTCAGCAATGGAGAACCCTTTTGCCTAGCCCTCCTCACACCTGCGGACGCATCCCCAAGTGCGTCAGACATCCCACATGAGAGCTCTGCGTAGCTTTCGAGGAGATGGATTGTCCAGGAAGGCAAAGGGGTCAGAGGTGTGAGTGTGTGTGGGGAAGAGAGAGATACTCTAGTGAGATTTATAAGCACGCACTCGAGAGACCCGCCTCTATGGCTCTGCCATTGGTTGCCACGAGTCTGCTTGTGAAATCGAATCGATGCTCGGCAAACAACACAAATGGCGACCTGCGTGCCCGGAGATGAGCACAGGCATACAGAGGAGCGTCCTCGCTTGAAATCCGGACAATACTACCACCTCCCGTTCCACCATCCCCAACATTCCCAAAATCTGAGCAATTAAAATTCACAAATTTCTCAATTAAAACCCCGAGCGCGCAAGAAGTTTGCTGCTCTGGGGCCTAGAAAATTCCCGCGGGGTGTCCTTGAAAGGAGAGGGTGAAACTCAGTGTGGGCGGGGGAGGGTACAGCATGAGAGGGTGACTCGAGTGGTGGATTTGGGCTAAAAGTGAGATTTGTAATCTTCAACTTTAACACCACACACGCTCTAATTTGAGTATTATTTTAAGGCAGAATAAGCGAAGGATTTAGAATCCAGAGGGCTATCAAGTTCTGAAAATTACTCTGCTATATCGAGGGCTGCATTGTAAAACCGGCTAAGTCGGTGTGAGCTCCAAACCGACTTAGCCGGTTTTACAATGCAGCCCTCGATATTCGTTATTCAATTTTACTGTTTATAATCATTTATTATAGCGATTTTTAATTTTGTAAGGTATAGAAAATAAAAAAATAATAATGCAGGAAAAATATAATTTTTTTATCATAAAAGCGCATTTTAGAATATTTTCTAAATGTTAAAAATAAATGAATGGAATTATTTTCTTTTTCATTCGTTTTTTAATAGTGACGTCATTCATTGCATTTTTCTGGAAAGTATATTTGTCGATTTTCCCATCTGATCCCCAGGGAAAAACATCGAGTCACTCCAGAATTTTCTTTCTTATTTGATTCTAAATTTAACATGTGTCGTGATTGTATACTCGAAAGACGGGTATTACCATACAGAAACGAATAAACTCCTATAAGTTTTTTCGTTTTTTCCCTTTTTTCGTAATCTTTCCACTTTAGCAAACATTTTTACGTTACCTTTGCTCCGATTCCTAACTGTGAAAAATTAGGTTTTTACTTTTAAAGATTAAGTTAATTTTATACAATCGATCGTATGCAATGCAGGGATATATTCCTATTTTTATATAAACACTTTTGAAGAACAAGAAATTTCATTATTTTTTGAACAGTTTAAGCTCAAAGTAAAACTGTTATTGAACTCATTAAATACCTAATAACCATTTAAGGATTAAACACCAAAATATAAACTTAATAAATAATAATAATAAAGAAAATCTTTCATCTTACTTTCTTCCTTTTTCTTGCATTTGAAACAATAGGTAAATTAAAATTGTTACTCCTGATAAATATCGAAACGTCGTAACTCGGCGAAAGTAAAGCATTTTTATTATTCCAAATGCACTAATAAAAACATTCTCTATAAAATTCCACAATCTTTATAATATTTTCATAAAAAAAAGTTTTAAAATGTAGTATGTTCTTTAGGAGTAATTTTCTTCTTCCTAGGTTTTTACTGTGCGTTTGCTCCGCAGAGAAGGAAAAGAAAGGAAAAGAATCGAGTGAAAATTCCCTACCGATGTAAAATGCCAAGAGAAGCAAAGGAGATTATTGACAAGGGTTCAAATAATTGACAATCTTACCACTGAGGAAGGTGTGGTGAAACGCCGAAAGCTATGGGAAAGGATTTTTTTCTTTTAAACCCGCATCCCCTATTGACGCCCCCGGAAGGAGAAAATTACTCCTAAAGAACAAAGAACATACCACTACAAAGATTCCGTCAAGAATTTATTAATTAAGTTTTAAAATGCTACTAATACATAATTTTTATCATTTTTACCTCTGAATAAATATTCCTGATTTAAATTAATGTGAGTAAAAGGTAAAATATGGTCTAAATCATTGTGAACAAATAATACAATACGATTGAGTTAATTCATCACCCCTCAATCCTATTGCCCTCTTTATTGAGTTGAACTGTTTGTCGCGCAATATGTTTCCGGGGTGGTTCTGCAAGAGGGTGGCATTTGTCCGGGTCGTTAGGCAAATCTCTTAAAATAACAATAGTCTTTGGCCACTGAACAAACTGCCTTTGTGTACTTGCTCTGTGAGAAAAGGATGCAAATTTTTAAATCCACTCGAGCAATTGTTATCACAAGGCAAGTGATGGATTTTGATTTTCAATTATATTTGAGAAGAAGAGGGTGTTGGTCTCATAATAATCTGTATATAGTTCTCTTACATAGTTAGTCCCTTTAAACTCTTTTTAAATGCGTGTGGGTGCCCCACTCACGTGTCACAATTGTTGCTGAAGAAATAGGGAAAAAAAAGACAGCAAAAAAAATTGTTAGCAAGAGATGAAAGAATTTAGTTTATTATTTAGACATCTCAAAATTTTCATGAAAAGCACTCTCTTTGGGCACTTCAACCCCACGATGTTGCATCCGCATGTGCTTCTGGAAGCCGTTGTACCATGCATAGGAGATCATGCAGACAGGGCATTTGTACGGCTTAGCTCCGGTATGTATTACACTGTGCTTAAATGCACTCTGCTTCGCGAAAAAAGTCTTTTCGCAGTGGGCGCACTAGAAGAAAAAATCCGAAAATTAATTTTTAAAAAAATCCCTCAAAGAAGTGATTTGATAACCACCCACCTTGTGCACCCGCATCTTTTTGTGAATGTTCTGAATATGCTTCTGTTTGTTGCTGGACGTCATGAAGGTGGCATCGCAAAACTGGCAGGTGTAGGGCTTAGCACCTGAATGGGTTCTTTCGTGGATCTTCAGATTGGCTTTTGTGGTGGTGCGATAGGGACAAACAGGACATTGAACCTGCTTCTCCGACTGATGACTTACCCTATGAGCATTGACAGCGCTCAGTGTTTTGAAACACTTCCCGCACGTCTAGGGAAAATCATATTTTAATTAGAAAAAAGAAAACTTTTTTCTTCTAAGCTAGGAAACTTACTTCACAGATAAATGGACGTTCATTTGTGTGTGTCCGAATGTGATTTTTAATCTCCAACCTCGTCCGGAAGTGCTTGCCACACAGGTCGCAGACATGGGGCTTATCCTTCAGGTGTACCCTCTTGTTGTGAACCCACAGGGAGTTGGGTGTGGCGAAATTTTTCCCACATGTGTCACAATGCTTCCGCTGCTTCCCAATCTTTAATGTTTTGTTCTTAAGAGCAGGATCTTGGAACATTTTCTCAATTAGTTCTAAAACAGCTTCCGGAGGTTCAGATTTACACATTTCCGGACCATTTTCAGCTGATGAACTCTGCGGCAAATCTTCACATTTTGCATTTGGAACTGAATTTTGGATTTCATTGAAGTTCCCTTCATACGGATACTCATGATTGAGAACAGATACTGTTTCTTCGTCAAAGAAATCATTTTCCTCCATCTCAGGAAGTTCTTCTGACTTCTTAATAGCTTCTCGCAATCGCTGATCATTGTTCTCGCAGAGAACTTTAAAATTATGCACCGTCCTCAGGAGCTTTGAGCAATGCAGACAAATTACATCCGGAAGATCATCATCTTCCTTTATGGGGATAATGTCTGTGAAGGTATTCAAGAGTTGTGCTAGAGAGAGATTATCAATGAAGGATGTGAAGAGATTGAAGGTTTCTTCCTGGTTGACGTTGGTTAGGCAAATTCTACAGCTGAGTCCCACTCCATTATCTTCCTCAGGCTTTGTCTGGCATTTCGGTGACAACACTTCATTCCGCAGAAGCACCAATAGTTGGATATCTTCAATGCTGGAGACAAAGTTTCGAGATTTCTGTGCGTAGAAATAATCTTTCAGGACGCCATCCTTCCAATTTATAAAGGCTTCCAACCAAACGGAACTCTCCCGGACTTCTTGGCAACTTTCATTGAGAGCTGTGAGTATTCCTGGGGATAAACGTGCACTTCCTTCCAAAAGTCCCGGATCCAGTATAAGGAATTCAATGATGATTCCTTTTTGAATGTCTGTGAGAGAGGTGGGAGGCTTTTTCCCAACTTCTTCCATGACTTCCTGATGTAGATACTTCAGAGACGCTCCGAACTTGTTGGGATTTGTCAAATAATTCTTTGCATTTATGTTCAAAATCCGCAGCAACAGAAGTTCCACTATAATTTCAATCAAACACACAACGTGCACAATATTTATTCCAAATTATCTTTCTATAAATTAAAATGTTCTTTAATTTTATTTTATTGTAAACATAAACTTTAGCCAGCTGACTACCCTATAAAGAATGTCATACGACGATCCTTTGGACACATATCAGACATGTCTGCATATTCTATTGGAAATTATCGTAACTCGTTCAGCGCGGTAAAAATATTTTTTTTTTTATTTTTGCTTTAAAAAGTTTTTAGAATTTATTTTTAAATCTTTTTCCTTTAATTTTAATCCATTTAATGCCTTTAACGCGTTTTGGTATATGTACGGTACTTACTAATAAAATTAAAAATATTAATTTTTAAATTGTTTCTCAAAATCAAGTAAAAAAAAATTTATCTTGAAATATAATAAGAATATTACTTATAATGGGCCTTATTCAGCGACCAAGAAACCCTTGAAATTCGCTTAAAATCTTTAAATTTCAGTACAAAATTCAAAGATTTCAAGGATTTCTTGGTCGCTGAATTAGGCCCAATCTATATAATAAAGAAAGGTCTGTTTGTTGGTAATCTTCCGTCGTGTTCGGCTATACAAATCTACACCGTTTGACCGATCGCGATGAAATTTGGTACAGAGGCTCCTTATAACAGGCGGTTTCGAGTGGCCGTATTCATTTCCCCCCCAAAGCCCCCCTTCAGGTAGCCCCCATATAACTCTCATGCAGTTTTTGCGAATTTTTGAATTTGGCGCCTGAAATGTTGTATGGAAATGATTTCTTCTCTTTGCAAATTTTTTTTCTTTGGGTTTGATGAATGCTCTCCATCTATATAATAAAGAAAGGTCTGTTTGTTGGTAATCTTCCGTCGTGTTCGGCTATACAAATCTACACCGTTTGACCGATCGCGATGAAATTTGGTACAGAGGCTCCTTATATCAGGCGGTTTCGAGTGGCCGTATCCATTTCCCCCCCAAAGCCCCCCTTCAGGTAGCCCCCATATAACTCTCATGCAGTTTTTGCGAATTTTTGAATTTCGCGCCTGAAATGTTGTATGAAAATGATTTCTTCCCTTTGAATTTTTTTTTGAGATTGATGAGAGCTCTCCATCTATATAATAAAGAAAGGTCTGTTTGTTGGTAATCTTCCGTCGTGTTCGGCTATACAAATCTACATCGTTTGTCCGATCGCGATGAAATTTGGCACAGAGGCTCTTTATAACAGGCGGTTTCGAGTGGCCGTATTCATTTCCCCCCCAAAGCCCCCCTTCAGGTAGCCCCCATATAACTCTCATGCAGTTTTTGCGAATTTTTGAATTTGGCGCCTGAAATGTTGTATGGAAATGATTTCTTCTCTTTGCAAATTTTTTTTCTTTGGGTTTGATGAATGCTCTCCATCTATATAATAAAGAAAGGTCTGTTTGTTGGTAATCTTCCGTCGTGTTCGGCTATACAAATCTACACCGTTTGACCGATCGCGATGAAATTTGGTACAGAGGCTCCTTATATCAGGCGGTTTCGAGTGGCCGTATCCATTTCCCCCCCAAAGCCCCCCTTCAGGTAGCCCCCTTATAACTCTCATGCTTTTTTTGCGAATTTTTGAATTTGGCGCCGGAAATGTTGTATGAAAATGATTTCTTCTCTTTGCAATTTTTTTTTTTTGAGATTGATGAGAGCTCTCCATCTATATAATAAAGAAAGGTCTGTTTGTTGGTAATCAGTCGTGTTCGGCTATACAAATCTACACCGTTTGACCGATCGCGATGAAATTTGGTACAGAGGCTCCTTATAACAGGCGGTTTCGAGTGGCCGTATTCATTTTCCCCCCAAAGCCCCCCTTCAGGTAGCCCCCTTATAACTCTCATGCTTTTTTTGCGAATTTTTGAATTTGGCGCCGGAAATGTTGTATGAAAATGATTTCTTCTCTTTGCAATTTTTTTTTTGAGATTGATGAGTGTGCCCAATCATACTTATAAATCATCACAATTTTTTCTCTCTAAAATTTGCGCGAAGCGCAAAACCCCCCGCGAAGCGGGGCGAGGAAAATTGGAGCGAAGCGACAATTTACCTCGTATTAAATATTCTAGATGGGCTAGATATGTTATAGAATACCTAATGTATCAGAGAATCATTTTTAAAATTAAATAAAAAATATTTTAAAATTAAATAAAAAAATAAGAAAAATTTAAAGTTTATCAATAAACTTTGCAACGAATTCTAATTTTATGTTGATTCTCTCTCAGAATTGTAATTAAAGTAAGACGCATAATCCTGAAAGGAGTTTTCAATAAGTTTAAAGAATGAATTCTCCTTGGGCATCTCTTCATTAGGATGTAATTTGATGTAGTGTCGCCTTAGAGCAGCATACCATCCATAAGCAACATTGCATCCCGGCACTGAACAGCTGAAGTGCTTTGCTCCTGTATGCGTTATAATGTGCTTCATTGCACTCTCCCTCTTGAAGAATTCCTTTCCGCATATTTTACACTATAACAGATAAAAAAATAAAACGTTGGATTAGTAGCAACTGTACAACACAACAGAACATCATTTTTGAGAATTTACCTTATGCTCCCGGATCTTCTGATGAACATTCCGAACATGCTTCGATCTGTGGCCGTACGTAATGAAGGCTAAGCCACATTGTTCACAAGCAAATGGTCGTTCCCCGGTATGTGTCCTCATGTGCGTCTTTAGATAAGCTTTTGTGTTGCCAGCAAAGGGGCAGAATTCACATTTGAACTTTTTCTCCTGTGAGTGGCTCAATTCATGGGTTCTTAGTCCCTGAGAAAGTCTAAATCCTTTACCACAAGTCTACAAAAAAATTCAAACAACAGAAATAAATTTAAATTGATGCATTTTTTTATTTAAATCAATAAATTATGCTCACACTTATTTTAATACAAAAGTGGTTCATAGATATAGTTATAGCTATATAGTTTTAAAAGTAAAATGAATTGTTTTCCTAGCAAAAAATTGGCTAAAGATCATCATTCAGTCCTAATATACAATAGATCGTCTTTCATTCAAAGAATAATATCTAATAATAATTATTATTATTAACGCAAATCTACTACAGCAAATATTGCAAAACTTTAAACATTTACAAAAAAAAAACTTTTAACTAACGATTTTTGATTTAAAACATTTTTTTCCTTAAATTATTTAATATAAGCCTCCAGATCTTTGAGGAAGTCATTCTCCTTAGCCACCTTTATTCCCGGATGTTTCTTACTGACGTGATGCTTTAAATTGGCATACCATCCATACGCGGCCTGACACCCGGACACCGAGCAGTAGAAGGGCCTAGCTCCGGTGTGTGTTATTGTGTGCTTCAGGGCATAGAGTCTGTTGAAGAATTCCTTGCCACAGTGGATGCACTAGAAGGAATAACATGTGAAAACCCATCCTCCCCATAACACAGAGAATACCACACACAAACTCACTTTGTGTTCCCTAACTCTCTCATGGACATTTCGGGTGTGCTTCGCCCTGTTGCTGTAAGTCGTAAATGCCAGATCGCAGTATTGGCAAGGGAATGGTCGTTCACCCGTATGAGTCCGCAAATGAATCACAAGGGACATTTTTGTACTCCCACAAAAGCCGCAATGTTCACACCCATATTTCTTCTCCTGCTTGTGGACACCTTCGTGAGCTTTCAGTGCTGGTTTTACTTTAAAGCCCTTGCCACAGGTCTATGGGGAAATATAATAAAAATTTTCTATTCTCAAAAAGAAGTTTAATATCAAGAATAACTAGTCTAGGACTAAGACTAGATCGAGGAATCTAGGCCTAAGATTACTTTTTTTAAAATTAAATTCACGTCTAGCGTCTATTCCTAATTATGTACCTAAATAAGACGATCTCCTGGACTGAATGAGATCTTTAAATAGACTATAGGTCCTATAGGTAGAAGCTGATCTTGCTTTATAGAACCGCAAAGACCTTATTAAATTTACCTTTAATTGCTCGATTTAATGTAACGAAAATCGAGTTATTCTACCTAACAATCTTGATCTGATATTACATCTTTTTTTTATGATCAGATTTTTTCAAGATGGCGACCGAGATTTGTTTTTTTTAATGTTTTGACCTTGCTCTAATTTCTTTTACTAACAATTATTTTTGTAAAAAGAATCTAGAGAACAAAGAAGCGACCAAAGAGGATAAAAAAAGTAAAAATATAAAATCAAATGGACTCACCTCGCAGACATAGGGCCGTTCATCGGTGTGAGATACCAAATGAGCCGAAAGTTTGTTGGCTGTGTTGAAGGCTTTTCCACAAAGGTCGCAACTGTGGGATTTTTCGGTTGCATGAACATTTTCCCGGTGTGTCTGAAGCCTGTAGTTACTGGGGAAGATTTTCCCACAATCATTACACTGTTGTGGCCCCAATACTTTCTTTGATCTCTTTTTCTGGCCTTCCGGAGCCTTTTTCCGTGGGGACCTTTTCTTCTTCACCTGCGTTGTACTCGGCATATCAAAATGCTCAATTGTATCAGATGCAACTGAGCTGTCGCTTGAACTCTCTTCCGAGGAATCCATTGATTCCTCATTTATCTCTGTCTTTACACGCTCAACGGGGTAGTCATCGTAGTCTTGAAAACCCGTATCGAATGGTAAACTCGCTTCATCATCAGACTGGGGTTCCCTCTTCTGCTGAATAAGTCCCTTATTTGTGCGGAACTTTTCATCGCTTCTCTCACAGAGTTGCCTAAAACTGTGCACCATCCGCAAGAGTGTTGAACAATGGAAACAAATTGTATCCGGAAGGCCATCTCCTTCGGCTACCGGAGTGACTTGAGTGCAGGTATTGAGGATATATCCGAGAGAGACATTTTCCACGAATGACGTGAAAAGATTAAAAGAGTCCCTCTCGTTGATATCATTCGTACAAATTCTGCATGTAACCTTCCGTTCCTGCTTTACCGGTGTCACCTCATCCTCCATGTCACCCTGCGTGAGCAAAAGAAGCTGCAAATCCTCAAAGGAGGCAACAATCGTACGAGTTTTCTTGGCGTGCAAGTAATCTTTCCGGACACTCTGTTTCCACACCTCAATGGCATTAAACCAGTAGTCACTGTGAAGCTCTGTTTGACCTTCCAAATTCAACTCCTCCAGCATATCCTCCACAAGGGTATCACCCGTTGTGTCCTCAATAGGATCAGCTTCCACGGCTTCCTCAAATAAATCCGGATTTATTTGGAGGTATTTTAAAACGATGGCTTTTTGCGCATCCGACAGGAAATTCTTGTTCTCTTCCTCCATTTCTTTTTGTTTTTCCTATTTTCTTGCTTTGATTTTTCTGCTTGAAAGAAACTAAAAAAAAGGAAATTTGTGAAAATTCAGTAAATTCTCGTAAATATTTACGTTTTTTGCTTACGTTCAAACTTCAAAATAAATGGAAATTTTACGCTAAATTCTCATTTTTTACGTTTCTCTTCAACAGGGAATAAAACTTTGCAATATTTTGTCTACTTTTTAAAGAAAAAACTCAACAATGAGTCCAAGAAAATGTGGAAAATTTAATTATTTTCACTCAACAGACTCAACAAAACCGCTTTTGACACGATAAAAAGTCATTAAATTTTCCGGGAATTTGTGCTGAACCGGAAATAATTCCGCGGTTGGCTCATTTAGTGGACGATTTCTGCTGCATTCAAAAACTTCGCAGTGGTAAAAATCACATCATATGATAACTGTCAGTTCCAAAAATTGTTTTCCGTGGAATTTTTATGGATTGTGATCGAAATCCCGACGAAATGGCACCAAAAACTCCCGAAAGAGAAGCAAAACCCAAAGCTGATGCCAATGGAGCCATCCTAGATGCAGTTAATGAAGATTTAGACGGTAAGAATAAGTGGAAAACCATTGAAAGAAGCACTGAATTCTAAAATGTCCGGAAGTTTTTGTCTTCCCTTAGAAATTGATTTGGTCAGCAGCAGCCTTGATTCCCTCAATTCTGCTCTGGATAACATTGAGCAGCGAGCTGACAGTATGCGGTCACAACTGCTGGAACTCCTCATGTCGAATCGCGAAATCCTCAAAGAGCTTCGGGAAGAATATAAACCAGACACGAAGGGCAGTAGTCCGGATGAGGGACCCACAAGTAGTGGTAGCGCCTAGGACAGACGGTCCCCCACCGTAACAGTATTTTCTTATTGACCTTTGTACATAGATACATCTATTATAATTTACCCCCAAAAAAAAGATTTAAATTTCTGATCAGTGAAGAAGATTAATGGATTAGCGAACCCAATTGTTAAAATAAAAAAAATCCAATAAATTGAAATTCTCGCAAAAAATAATATTATTAATTAAATCAATTTGGAAGAAAATACATAAATGTGATGGTTTTTACTCAGGGGGGGTATGAGGAGCAGGAGCAGTGGATTCTGGTAATTTAATCCCAAAGTCCTTCAAGTCAGTACGCTGGATGAGCTCAAGGCCATGCTCATTGGCCAGATGGAGGATTGCATAGAATGCTAGTGCCATGCTGAGATTCTTCCGCATCATTGGGCTAAGTTGGGCAGGAAGTGCACGATAGAGCTTCATGAAGGAGATTGTGCCAGTTTTCCCGCATCCCACACTGATGAGATGCCAGCAGGCCTTCTTCAGTTGCTTCATATCCACAAATTTGGGACGCTTTGAGTACGGTAGGACAATCTTTTCAACCTTTTCCGGAGCATTTTCGTATTCCATACCAAAGTGCCCTATTGTGGCATTCTCTACCTCCCCACCGTCTCCATCTGCTGCAGCTTCCATTGCATTATCACCCCCAACTGCACCGGCATCTTCTCCACCACCAGCATCGGTTCCTGTCTCTGTATCAGTATCCTCCTGGATGACATTGCTGCAGTAGCTCCTGTCCACAGGGTTATCGTAATTGTAATCATCACCAATGGGTAACATCGCCTGGGCTGCATCACTATTTGCATCCATCACCATAACTCCCTGGGCAAATTTGTACTTATTGAACATTGCACGATCAAACTTAAAGTCCGTCGGCAGCTTTAGCTTCTGCTCCCACTTCTTCCGACTATTCATTTGGCGCAATTTTGTGTCTTTTGTATTGAAGAAAATCTCCTCGTCAGGATCTACAAATGCCTCAAAACGCTGAGTTGCACGCCCTCCGCGACGCTGTCGGCCAACTGCAGCAGTCGATTGTCTTCCTTCTGCCCCCACAAGGCTCAGTTTGGGTGTCTTCTTAAACTTCCAGTGTGACGGTCCAGCCCAGTACTGATTGATCATCTCAAGCGGTCTATAAGAGTACTCGAGGCGACTGTGATTTGCCTCAGTGGGACGAAGGTCGTGAATTCTTATTGGATTTGGACGAACAACCTTGCTGGCGAGAATTACAGCCCTGTCTTCCTCTGTTATTTCACCCACATCCGGAAAATCCTGCTCAATGGGCTCACTCATGGGCATAAAGTCATCCAGAAGTTCCGGCAGAGGCTCTACCTCGGCATCCATGTCAAATGCCAGCGACATATTTCCATTCCCATTCCCACCGAGTTGAGAAGCTTCCCAAGGAATTTCCCTGAAGAGAAAAAATCATTAAAAAGAATTCATTAAAGATTTAAATAAAATAAGAACTCACTCATCCTCATCTGCTGGTGTATCCTTAATCTCATAGTGCGTCATCATGGGCCTGATGCGATCCTCTGGCCCGATGTCCTCAACAGCAATGGTGAACATCTTGGAATCACTCCAGTCCGACTTTTCGTGTACGTTCACGCGCACATCCGGATAATTGAATGGGGCATTGGAATCAAGATTGAAGACCCCATTACGATCGGATAGCCTGTTGCAGAGGAGATTCTTCGGATTTGCAATGCTTCCCAAGACGGATCTGAGGGATGCTGTGATTGGATCCGGAAGTGGAACAGTCTCCAGCTTGGCATTTATTGTCTCCACATTGCGAGCAATCATACTCTTTGGGCGTTTCTTCCGGCGTGTGGCTCGAGGCTGCTGAACACCTGACTCTTCCTGTCCCGCCATCGTTTCTGACAAATTATCATTCTCAGCCCCCTCGAGACGGGAAGCTTTCTTATTGCCCAGCCCACTGAGGAGACGCATGGACTTCTCATGTGTGGAATCCACACGAATGGCCCACAGCTTTGTCGAGGCCTCCAAACCATATCCGGCCATCTGAAGATTCCCCACAGCCATATGATGCTTACGAATGAGTGACGTGAAGCTATCAATTAGCGGTATATTCCAGGCATTTTCCTTTGTGAATTTCTGAAAAAAAAACAGTAAAAATCAAATAAAAAGCCTTTGTTTAGTCGGGAAAAAAAACTTACATTCTCCTGGAACAATTTGAGCCCCATTTGGAGGCTTTCGCATTGATCAACGCTGCTGGAGGCGGTTGATGCATTTGATATAAAACTCCTCCTTGTGTTTTCACGCTCAGCTTCATCATCGTTCTGTAAGGAAAAAATACAGGAAGTTCAGGATTGAGGATTTTTTTCAGCGTCACCCAAAAAGTTAGGTTAGCTTTTAGTTTTTTACTTACAATTTCAGGGAGAGCTGGAGTCTTGAATACCCCAACATTAGATCGTCGTAAGGGCGACTGGTTTTCCATTTTTCCGGGTGGTCGCAATCAATAAAATGAAAATTCTGGATGAAAATGAGAAAATTCCGCTGGACAAACCTTCACTCACAAAATGAAAATAAAATAACTGTTTTTGTTGCGCCATCTAGATTCAATTCAAAACCCGCCAAACTTATTAGTTGGTATACCACAATCTTGGCATACCAAGTATTGTAATCGTCTGAGTCTGAAAAACCGACCCCCTCAGATCAGGTTCAAACTTGGTATGAACACGTTTTAGACATCCCATATTATGAAAATGGTGGTGGAAAATTATTGATCCGGCAGCCCTGCCGGCCTCTGGCCCGAATTTTGCTTTATAAGAGTAACAGATATAAACTTTCGGTTTGGAGTTTTCTATAGAAATGTATGTATAAATTTCCATTTTTTCGCATTTTCAAAATCCAAAATGTCCGCCGTCCGCCATTTTGAAATATTTTCAACCCTTTCCCTTATAGTTAAAGGTCCGAAATTGCCTATTAATACTGCTCACAAATTAAATTACAACGCATAGACTGACCCATCCGCGTTGTGGTATACCAACTCTTATAACTGTACGTGTTATGATTGACTTTTCTTAACATAACCTAAAAAAAAACCTCATTCCATCTCTCTCGCACCTCGTCTACTCACTCAGCATATGTCACATGTAAGCTATAGGGTTTTGGTACAAGCTGATTTTGCCGACAAATATCTAAAAACGACAAAAAAAAACTATTTTTTTTGGAAATTTTATTAAAAATTTTGAGATTCCTTTAAATAAAAAATAAATCTTCAAGCTACAATTTTGTCTCGTGATTTTATTTATCTCATCGTAAAAATGTATTTACAGACCATTTTCTGAACTCAAGCAAATAAAGTTTATTCAAACTGAAACTCTTCATGCAATTTAATTTGTCGCCCTGAAAAGGGCGTTTTTTTTTTTGTAAAATAGGAAGGATTTCCTTTTGATGGAGGGAGAATGCGAATCCGTTTACTTGGAGCTGGTGTACTTCGTGACGGCCTTTGTGCCCTCACTCACGGCGTGCTTGGCCAATTCTCCGGGCAGGAGGAGACGCACTGCCGTCTGGATTTCGCGACTCGTGATGGTGGAGCGCTTGTTGTAGTGCGCCAAACGGGAGGCTTCCGCAGCGATACGCTCAAAAATATCATTCACAAAGCTGTTCATGATACTCATGGCTTTGCTGCTGATCCCAGTGTCGGGATGGACCTGCTTCAGCACTTTGTAGATGTAGATGGCATAGCTCTCCTTACGCTTGCGCTTCTTCTTCTTGTCTCCCTTGGAGATGTTCTTTTGGGCTTTTCCAGCCTTCTTGGCGGCTTTTCCACTCGTTTTCGGGGCCATGATGATAGTTATTCAATCGCAATACTTTTCGATGTTTGCTTCGCAAAGTCAGAGATGAAACTGTTTGAAGCGTCAGATTGTGTCTCCCTTTTATGCACATTTTTCCCCTAAACGAACATGGTCGATTCTTCACACAACAATCATATGACCTCATATTGTCGCAGAAAACGAAGGCAACACGAAGAGCATTTGTGTTGAACGAAACAAAGCAACTCTACACTTTTTGGTAACGAGTGGCTATAAATACCTGTGGAAAGTCAGAGAAAATCATCATTACGCTGCAAACTCGCATAGAGTTCATATCGCTTGTGTTTCAACAAAGTAAAGAAAAACTCTTCAATCTTGAAAAATGTCTGGTCGTGGAAAGGGAGGCAAAGTCAAGTCAAAGGCGAAGACACGTTCCAACCGTGCTGGGCTCCAATTCCCCGTGGGACGTATCCATCGTCTCTTGCGCAAGGGAAACTACGCTGAGAGAGTTGGTGCTGGTGCTCCAGTTTACCTGGCTGCCGTCATGGAGTATTTGGCTGCTGAAGTTCTCGAATTGGCGGGAAATGCTGCTCGTGACAACAAGAAGACCAGGATCATCCCGCGTCACCTTCAGCTGGCCATCCGCAATGACGAGGAATTGAACAAATTGCTCTCTGGCGTGACAATTGCTCAGGGTGGTGTTCTGCCCAACATCCAGGCAGTGCTCCTGCCTAAGAAGACCGAGAAGAAGGCCTAAATTCTCCTCTGCTGGACATCGCATCAAGTCTCATTTCACATCAACACAAAAAAACGCCCTTTTCAGGGCGACAAAATCATTACATAACGAGTTATAATATGAATTTCTTTCAACTGCTTTTAGATATTTTTTAATAAAATTTTAGACAAAAATTTGAATTCCTAAAAAATTTACGAAAACATCGACGTCAAAAAAATAAAATAAAAAATACATTAGAATTACGTTACAATTTGCTAATAAAAAAGAATCGTCTGTAAGTCGAGAAGTTATTTTCTTTCAACTTTTACTCTATTCTTTAAAGAGAAAACTACTTAAAATTCTACCTGACATTTTTGGAACCAGAATAGTATCGGTACCAGGATATTAAAGTAATTAAAAAACGCTCATCATTAAATACCATTCAGACATAATTTTCTTTTAATCCCTTCTCAGAATTATTTTCTAAAATGCATAAAATTTGAACATTTTCTTGCTCTTAAAACATAAAAAATATTTAAAATGCCGTGTCTGTTTTAATAATCGATTGATTGATCATTTTCATTTTTATTCTCATAAATAATAATAATTAGTCTTTTTCTCGAATTAAACCTAGAAAAAATAAATAGTTTTTCATTTGTTAACTCTCTATTTTTGATGTATTTGTGGCCCTGAAAAGGGCCTTTTTTTTACATTGAAGTGAATATATTGAAATCAATGTTGGCCACGAAACCACCCTCAGGAATTATCACGCCAGAGAGCAACTTGTTCAATTCATCGTCATTGCGGATGGCCAGCTGAAGGTGACGCGGGATGATCCTGGTCTTCTTGTTGTCACGAGCAGCTTTTCCCGCCAATTCAAGAACTTCAGCAGCCAAGTACTCCATGACGGCAGCCAGGTAAACTGGAGCACCAGCACCGATTCTCTCAGCGTAGTTTCCCTTGCGCAGGAAACGATGGATACGTCCCACGGGGAATTGGAGCCCAGCACGGTTTGAGCGGGACTTGTTTTTGCCTCCTTTTCCACGGCCAGACATTTTGAAAGATTGAAGAGTTTTTCTTTACTTTGTTGAAACACAAGCGATATGAACTCTATGCGAGTTTGCAGCGTAATGATGATTTTCTCTGACTTTCCACAGGTATTTATAGCCACTCGTTACCAAAAAGTGTAGAGTTGCTTTTTTTAAAATTTAAAGTTGTACGGCCGTGGACGTCAAAGTCCAAAGAGCCTTCCGGATGATTAGAATAATCATTCTTTTAATTTTCTATGGTCCTATACTTGACATCATTAAAGTTTTAGTATGTTATATTCTACTGAAAATTCAGAAAGATTAAGAAAAAATATGTGTCCATTCCACCATAACCCCCGCAGCAGTCACTTTGTTAAAATTGTTTGATCTTTTCACTGTCCGGGTGATTTTAGCTGTGATTCTTTCTTCAAAGAAGCACAAGACACTACTGTGTACACTCAAAAATGTAAAGTCGTCAGATCGGGCTCAAACTTGGGATGAGCACGAATTAGGGTCCCTACATTCCAAAAAATGGTGGCGCCAAAAATTGGTCCGTCCGGAACCTTTCGCTGAATTACAAGAGAACGGTGATAGATAGAGACTTGCGGTCAACGGCAAAGTTCATATATCGGGTGGAAGACATCCGATTATGAGGTCAAATCCAACCTCCCACCCCCGAGTCCGCCATTTTGAATAACTCTCAAATTTTGTTTTCGCTATATCTCAGCCCCTATTATAGATAAAAATCTGAAATTTTGATATGTTGTAGAACCCATCAAGACCTTTCCAACGATACCTCATTTTCGAAAATCGGTCAAGCCGTTTAGTCAATATGGCCGTCACAATTTTTCATCAAAAATCGACCATAACTCGAAAACGGCTTGACCGATTTTGATCAACCCGGGCTCAAATAAAAGATATTAATGAGCCCTACAACTGCTCGGAACATCGCAAGTTCAAAAAATAACAGCAAGTGGCGCTAAAATCGAAAACAAAATTTTCGATGAGTTTTCGATGAATATCTCGAGCACCGCTTTATAGAATTGCTTCAAATTTTGATATGTTATAGCTGGCTATAATATCTTTCATCGTGCCAAAAATGAAGAAAATCTATGTAGCCGTTCCGGAGATATCGCGTTTTAAAGTTAACATGTCATATCTTGAGTTGCGTAAGACCAACGCCCCGCGAAGCGGGGCGTTTTATATACACACATATAAAAGTAAAGTGAAATATATATAAATGCATAGATATATACATATAAAAATGCAAAGATAAATATTAAATATAGCATGGATGGAACAGTATAAAGCGAAAGAACGGTAAGTAAAACTTACGGGCTGTGATTCTTTCTTTGTCAGTGAAATGTGAAGATGGCTGAAAATTGAGGATGGGCAAATTTTGAGGAGAGACTTACTCGTGAGCCGAATCACAGCCAACGCCCTCCACGACTAAGGCTTTCTCCAAAATGCCGTTTCTCCGGATCTGTTTTCCGTGGAATTTTTATGGATTGTGATCGAAATCCCGACGAAATGGCACCAAAAACTCCCGAAAAAGAAGCAAAACCCAAAGCTGATGCCAATGGAGCCATCCTCGATGCAGTTAATGAAGATTTAGACGGTAAGAATAAGTGGAAAAGCATTGAAAGAAGCACTGAATTCTAAAATGTCCGGATTGTCTTCCCTTAGAAATTGATTTGGTCAGCAGCAGCCTTGATTCCCTCAATTCTGCTCTGGATAACATTGAGCAGCGAGCTGATAGTATGCGGTCACAACTGCTGGAGCTCCTCATGTCAAATCGGGAAATCCTCAAGGAGCTTCGGGAAGAATATAAACCAGACACGAAGGGCAGTAGTCCGGATGATGGACCCACAAGTAGTGGTAGCGCCTAGGACAGACGGTCCCCCACCGTAACAGTATTTTCTTATTGACCTTTGTACATAGATACATCTATTATAATTTACCCCCAAAAAAAAGATTTAAATTTCTGATCAGTGAAGAAGATTAATGGATTAGCGAACCCAATTGTTAAAATAAAAAAAATCCAATAAATTGAAATTCTCGCAAAAAATAATATTATTAATTAAATCAATTTGGAAGAAAATACATAAATGTGATGGTTTTTACTCAGGGGGGGTATGAGGAGCAGGAGCAGTGGATTCTGGTAATTTAATCCCAAAGTCCTTCAAGTCAGTGCGCTGGATGAGCTCAAGGCCATGCTCATTGGCCAGATGGAGGATTGCATAGAATGCTAGTGCCATGCTGAGATTCTTCCGCATCATTGGGCTAAGTTGGGCAGGAAGTGCACGATAGAGCTTCATGAAAGAGATTGTGCCAGTTTTCCCGCATCCCACACTGATTAGATGCCAGCAAGCCTTCTTCAGTTGCTTCATATCCACAAATTTGGGACGCTTTGAGTACGGTAGGACAATCTTCTCAACCTTTTCCGGAGCATTTTCGTATTCCATACCAAAATGCCCAATTGTGGCATTCTCCACCTCCATACCGTCTCCATCTGCTGCAGCTTCCATTGCATTATCACCTCCAACTGCACCGGCATCTTCTCCACCACCAGCATCGGTTCCTGTCTCTGTATCAGTATCCTCCTGGATGACATTGCTGCAGTAGCTCCTGTCCACAGGGTTATCGTAATTGTAATCATCACCAATGGGTAACATCGCCTGGGCTGCATCACTATTTGCATCCATCACCATAACTCCCTGGGCAAATTTGTACTTATTGAACATTGCACGATCAAACTTAAAGTCCGTCGGCAGCTTTAGCTTCTCCTTCTGCTCCCACTTCTTCCGACTATTCATTTGGCGCAATTTTGTGTCTTTTGTATTGAAGAAAATCTCCTCGTCCGGATCTACAAATGCCTCAAAACGCTGAGTTGCACGCCCTCCGCGACGCTGTCGGCCAACTGCAGCAGTCGATTGTCTTCCTTCTGCCCCCACAAGGCTCATTTTGGGTGTCTTCTTAAACTTCCAGTGTGACGGTCCAGCCCAGTACTGATTGATCATCTCAAGCGGTCTATAAGAGTACTCGAGGCGACTGTGATTTGCCTCAGTGGGACGAAGGTCGTGAATTCTTATTGGATTTGGACGAACAACCTTGCTGGCGAGAATTACAGCCCTGTCTTCCTCTGTTATTTCACCCACATCCGGAAAATCCTGCTCAATGGGCTCACTCATGGGCATAAAGTCATCCAGAAGTTCCGGCAGAGGCTCTACCTCGGCATCCATGTCAAATGCCAGCGACATATTTCCATTCCCATTCCCACCGAGCTGAGAAGCTTCCCAAGGAATTTCCCTGAAGAGAAAAAATCATTAAAAACAATTCATTAAAGATTTAAATAAAATAAGAACTCACTCATCCTCATCTGCTGGTGTATCCTTAATCTCATAGTGCGTCATCATAGGCCTGATGCGATCCTCTGGCCCGATGTCCTCAACAGCAATGGTGAACATCTTGGAATCACTCCAGTCCGACTTTTCGTGTACGTTCACGCGCACGTCCGGATAGTTGAATGGGGCATTGGAATCAAGATTGAAGACCCCATTACGATCGGATAGCCTGTTGCAGAGGAGATTCTTCGGATTTGCAATGCTTCCCAAGACGGATCTGAGGGATGCTGTGATTGGATCCGGAAGTGGAACAGTTTCCAGCTTGGCATTTATTGTCTCCACATTGCGAGCAATCATACTCTTTGGGCGTTTCTTCCGGCGTGTGGCTCGAGGCTGCTGAACACCTGACTCTTCCTGTCCCGCCATCGTTTCTGACAAATTATCATTCTCAGCCCCCTCGAGACGGGAAGCTTTCTTATTGCCCAGCCCACTGAGGAGACGCATGGACTTCTCATGTGTGGAATCCACACGAATGGCCCACAGCTTTGTCGAGGCCTCCAAACCATATCCGGCCATCTGAAGATTCCCCACAGCCATATGATGCTTACGAATGAGTGACGTGAAGCTATCAATTAGCGGTATATTCCAGGCATTTTCCTTTGTGAATTTCTGAAAAAAAAAACAGTAAAAATCAAATAAAAAGCCTTTGTTTAGTCGGGAAAAAAAACTTACATTCTCCTGGAACAATTTGAGCCCCATTTGGAGGCTTTCGCATTGATCAACGCTGCTGGAGGCGGTTGATGCATTTGATATAAAACTCCTCCTTGTGTTTTCACGCTCAGCTTCATCATCGTTCTGTAAGGAAAAAATACAGGAAGTTCAGGATTGAGGATTTTTTTCAGCGTCACCCAAAAAGTTAGGTTAGCTTTTAGTTTTTTACTTACAATTTCAGGGAGAGCTGGAGTCTTGAATACCCCAACATTAGATCGTCGTAAGGGCGACTGGTTTTCCATTTTTCCGGGTGGTCGCAATCAATAAAATGAAAATTCTGGATGAAAATGAGAAAATTCCGCTGGACAAACCTTCACTCACAAAACGAAAATTAGTTTTTGTTGCGCCATCTAGATTCAATTCAAAACCCGCCAAACTTATTAGTTGGTATACCACAATCTTGGCATACCAAGTATTGTAATCGTCTGAGTCTGAAAAACCGACCACCACAGATCAGGTTCAAACTTGGTATGAACACGTTTTAGACATCCCATATTATGAAAATGCGGTGGTGGAAAATTATTGATCCGGCAGCCCTGCCGGCCTCTGGCCCGAATTTTGCTTTATAACAGTAACAGATATAAACTTGGGGTTTGGAGTTTTCTATAGAAATGTGTGTATAAATTTCCATTTTTTCGCATTTTCAAAATCCAAAATGTCCGCCGTCCGTCATTTTGAAATATTTTCAACCCTTTCCCTTATAGTTAAAGGTCCGAAATTGCCTATTAATACTGCTCACAAATTAAATTACAACGCATAGACTGACCCATCCGCGTTGTGGTATACCAACTCTTATAACTGTACGTGTTATGATTGACTTTTCTTAACATAACCTAAAAAAAACCTCATTCCATCTCTCTCGCACCTCGTCTACTCAGTCAGCATATGTCGCATGTAAGCTATAGGGTTTTGGTACAAGCTGATTTTGCCGACAAATATCTAAAAACGACAAAAAAAAACTATTTTTTTTGGAAATTTTATTAAAAATTTTGAGATTCCTTTAAATAAAAAATAAATCTTCAAGCTACAATTTTGTCTCGTGATTTTATTTATCTCATCGTAAAAATGTATTTACAGACCATTTTCTGAACTCAAGCAAATAAAGTTTATTCAAACTGAAACTCTTCATGCAATTTAATTTGTCGCCCTGAAAAGGGCGTTTTTTTGTAAAATAGGAAGGACTTCCTTTTGATGGAGGGAGAATGCGAATCCGTTTACTTGGAGCTGGTGTACTTCGTGACGGCCTTTGTGCCCTCACTCACGGCGTGTTTGGCCAATTCTCCGGGCAGGAGGAGACGCACTGCCGTCTGGATTTCGCGACTCGTGATGGTGGAGCGCTTGTTGTAGTGCGCCAAACGGGAGGCTTCTGCAGCGATACGCTCAAAAATATCATTCACAAAGCTGTTCATGATACTCATGGCTTTGCTGCTGATCCCAGTGTCGGGATGGACCTGCTTCAGCACTTTGTAGATGTAGATGGCATAGCTCTCCTTACGCTTGCGCTTCTTCTTCTTGTCTCCCTTGGAGATGTTCTTTTGGGCTTTTCCAGCCTTCTTGGCGGCTTTTCCACTCGTTTTCGGGGCCATGCTTCTCTGACTGATGTGAACTCCTTGAAATTGCAAACGATACTGTTTCACGTTTTGTGCTTCGTCCCCTTTTTATGCACTTTTTTCCCTCAAAAGAACAGAGTAACACACACACTCATACACACCAAGCAGCGATAGAGCAACTCTACACTTTTGGGTACGGAGTGGTTATAAATACCTGAAGAAATGCTCGAAAGGGTCAAATCACTGTGAGCGCTCAGAGAGTTCATATCGTCTGCTGCTGTAAAGTAAAAAAGAAAAACTTCAATCTTTCAAAATGTCTGGCCGTGGAAAGGGAGGCAAAGTCAAGTCAAAAGCGAAGACCCGCTCAAACCGTGCTGGGCTCCAATTCCCCGTGGGACGTATTCATCGTCTCCTGCGCAAGGGAAACTACGCTGAGAGAGTCGGTGCTGGTGCTCCAGTTTACCTGGCTGCCGTCATGGAGTATTTGGCTGCTGAAGTTCTCGAATTGGCGGGAAATGCTGCTCGTGACAACAAGAAGACCAGGATCATTCCGCGTCACCTCCAGCTGGCCATCCGCAATGACGAGGAATTGAACAAGTTGCTCTCTGGTGTGACAATTGCTCAGGGTGGTGTCCTGCCCAACATTCAGGCTGTTCTTCTTCCCAAAAAGACCGAGAAGAAGGCCTAAATTCTCTTTGAATTCCCATCATCAATCCGCACAAACAAAAACGCCCTTTTCAGGGCGACAAACCGAATTTTATAAAGAGTTATTATGAATTTTTTTCAACTATTTTAGAATCACTCTTAATAAAAATAATTTGACGATTGCGCACTAACTTTATTTGCCTTTAAAACGAGATAAAAAAAACACTGACGTCAAAAGAAATAAAAATATATCAAATTGATAAAGAAAAGAACTTTTTTTGTTATCCAACAAAACTATTAAATCTCTCAAAATGAGGTGTTATTAACTTCCTTTAACCTATTATTCCTGCCAAAAATAAAATTCTGCCTTACACTTTTGGGACCAAAATCTGACAAGAAATTTTTAAAATTTAGTAATTAAAAAAGTTTTAAAAAAAAAGATCTTTGTGTGATGTAATTAAATATCACTGAAAATTGGTTTTCTTTCAAACTTCCTTACAATTATTTCTAGCCCAAATAAAATGCTTAAAATATGAGTAAGTTTGAAGTTCATGAACCTAGGGATCTTCTTTATCTTGAAATAAAAATGATTGAGTTTAAAATTTTATTAAATTGTTCTGAAACAAAATTATTTATTCAAAAAAATAATTTATAAAATTAAAGTCTTTTCCTCAAATAATTATCATAAAATAGTTTTTCATTTGAAAACTCTCTATTTTGATGTATTTGTGGCCCTGAAAAGGGCCGTTTTGTAGTAAAGTTGCAGATTTCCCTCAATTTAGGCACGCTCTCCGCGGATGCGACGAGCCAGTTGGATATCCTTGGGCATAATGGTGACGCGCTTAGCGTGAATGGCACACAGATTGGTGTCCTCAAACAAACCCACGAGGTAGGCTTCGCTGGCCTCCTGAAGAGCCATCACGGCTGAGCTCTGGAAACGCAGATCAGTCTTGAAATCCTGAGCAATTTCACGGACCAAGCGTTGGAAGGGTAATTTGCGGATGAGGAGCTCAGTGCTCTTCTGGTAGCGACGGATTTCACGGAGAGCCACTGTTCCTGGACGGTAGCGATGGGGCTTCTTCACACCACCAGTAGCCGGAGCACTCTTGCGTGCAGCCTTCGTGGCCAATTGTTTTCGTGGAGCCTTTCCACCAGTAGATTTACGGGCAGTCTGCTTTGTACGAGCCATTGTTGGGTTTTTTTGCTGTTCCTCTAGTTATTCACTCAGAAGAGTCTCAACACAAAATGATGAACTTTGTGCACCGAAGCGGCCTTTTATGCTCTTTCTCTGGCGCAGTGGTGGGGGAACTTTTGAGAATTTCGAGAATTTCTAAATAATTAAATCATTAAAAGGTTGTCAAATTAATAAATCATCAGTAATTAAAATGTATTTTGTGTTATTTTACTATTTAGATCTTGTAGAATGGATAAAATTTCAAAAATTCTAAGAAACAAAATATTAAACTCCTTGCAAGGGGGCGTGGCATAGCCTATAAAAGCAAGAGCAAATGTTTCGAGAAATCATTCAGTGACAAGCTTTCGAGCAGATCTCTTCGTATTTAACAAAGTTAAAGTCAAAAAGTAAAGCAGAAAAATGACTGGCCGTGGAAAAGGAGGCAAAGGTCTTGGCAAAGGTGGTGCCAAGAGACACCGTAAAGTTCTTCGTGATAACATCCAGGGAATCACGAAGCCAGCTATTCGTCGTCTTGCCCGTCGTGGTGGCGTGAAGCGTATTTCTGGACTGATCTACGAGGAAACTCGTGGTGTCCTCAAAGTCTTCCTTGAGAACGTTATCCGGGATGCAGTGACATACACCGAACACGCCAAGAGGAAGACAGTCACCGCAATGGACGTTGTCTACGCTCTGAAGCGCCAAGGACGTACTCTGTATGGTTTCGGCGGTTAAGTTAGCGATCATTCGCGCATCTTTTCCAAAAAAAAACGGTCCTTTTCAGGACCACAATATAATCAATAGAGAGTTTAATGAAACTATAAAAAAAAATAAAACAAAAATCATCTAATTAAATGAATCCTGGAATAAATAAAAAGTATGAAATTGAAATAACTTGTCTTTTTTATATATCTTAATGCTTAGGTATCTGTCCTGTATTTAATCCATAAAAAGCCTAAAAATTAACAAAATGATGTTCAGAACATTTTTGAGACGGCGTCTCTTTGAGCAAAGATTTTATATATGCGTCATGTCTTAGGTCAGAGATGATTGAATTTTTAATTCAGGTATAAAGGGATAATCTAGCTAGACGAGCAAATAATTACGGCAATAAACTAAACTGCTGAATCTACCTGGATTTCAGAGGAAAGACATTTTCTTTTTATGCAATGCCCAGAGTTAAAATACTGGAAAGATAGGTACTAAGATGAATATTTAATGAGTCCCTTAAATACTGTTTAATCAGGGAAATGATTTACTTGTCTATCAACTACAGTTCTAAGTAAAAATTGATTATTTTCATTATTTTAATAGAGATGTCTTAAGAATATTAGATTTATGTTCTTATACTATACACATTCACTTTAATGAGAACGCTTTCCATCTATTCTTCATTTGCGATGCTTTGCTTTACTTACAGATAAATTTTCACCAAAATTAATGTTGAATTTAATTCAATTTTTGCAAAGTTGACTCAGAATAAGTTATATTGTCACTAAATAAGAAAATTACCGAAGTATTTTATACAATAAATCACATTTTCGTCATTGAAATCACTCATTGATCGCTAACATGAGCATATGCTAAGTTTAATGTTAAAAATTATTATGTTACCATTAAAAATATACCTTGAATGTAGTTTAAGTATCAAGAAAATATAATCAATTAAATCAAATTGTGATTAAGATGTTAAAAAACATTCTTTAAAGCAGAAATTTTACTCAAAAATCTGGGATATTATTTAACGCGTTAATTTTACATCATCTTTGCTTTCCGTAATTTGCTTATTTTATTAAAATTACATAGTGAAATGAAATGAATTTAGGTAAAATGCTTAATTGAGAGTTGCTCTTTTGATTTTGCATGGAAATTATCAAAATTATTCTAAAATAACAAAGTTTTTGGCAAAAGTTTACAAATGGGTGCCAAAATCGCGTTGAAAATTGGTCAAAAATATGGTTCCAATAAATGGGTGGGAAAGTAATGTAGGGTAAACTGGAGGAATATCTCGCAATTATCCAGAGTATTTTGACCAGGAAGAAGCTAAAATGGCAGAAGAGACATCTGTAGCAACATCCCCAGCAGCAGCAGCTGCCACCTCATCCCCAGCGGCTAAGAAAGCCAAAGCTCCCAAGAGTGGTGGTGCAGCAAAGAAGGCAAAACCAACGCACCCAAAAACTTCTGAGATGGTCAACAAGGCCATCAAGGAATTGAAAGAGCGCGGTGGATCATCCCTGCAGGCCATCAAGAAGTATGTGGCAGCCAACTACAAGGTTGATGCTGAGAAACTAGCCCCATTCATCCGCAGATACTTGAAATCTGCCGTCACCAGTGGTGCTCTTGTGCAGACAAAGGGCAAAGGTGCATCGGGCTCCTTCAAATTGGCCACAACAGCAAAGGGTGAGAAGAAGACAGTTGAGAAGAAAAAGCCACGTGCACCGAAGAAGACTGCAACTGGTGAGAAGAAGGTGAAGAAAGCCCCAGCATCGCCCAAGAAGAAGCCAACGGCAGCAACAAAGAAAACTGTGGCGGCAAAGAAGCCGAGTGGTGAGAAGAAGAAGAAAGCTGCGGCTTCTCCGAAAAAGGCTGCAGTGGCAAAGAAGGCAGCACCAAAGCAGAAACCAACAAAGCCATCAGCAAAATCACCGACAAAGCCAAAAGCACCCAAACCCAAGAAGACTGGGTCTCCGAAGAAAGCTGCAGCACCAAAGAAAGCAGCTGCAAAGAAGAAGTAAAATTCTTTTCAGACATCCTCAACAGAATTTCTCCCATATTGGGAAACAAAAACAGTCCTTTTCAGGACTATCACAAAATCAATAAAGAGTTGACTAATGAAAACTATTCAAATAATATGAAAAATTTTAGTTTTGTTATAGAAAGTTTTTTTTTATTGAATCCATTGAATATTTGTTTAATTTTAATCATAAAAATGTTTAAAACGTTTTACAAAAGTAGAATAATTAGACGATGAAAATAACTTTTTGAGGAATATCTAAGTCTTTCATTCATGTTATTTCGCATTCAAAATTTAATTAAAATGAATTAAAAAAAATATTTTATTCAATGACATGATTAGAAATTCATAATAACTCTTTATAAAATTCGGTTTGTCGCCCTGAAAAGGGCGTTTTTGTTTGTGCGGATTTATGATGGGAATTCAAAGAGAATTTAGGCCTTCTTCTCGGTCTTTTTGGGAAGAAGAACAGCCTGAATGTTGGGCAGGACACCACCCTGAGCAATTGTCACGCCAGAGAGCAACTTGTTCAATTCCTCGTCATTGCGGATGGCCAGCTGGAGGTGACGCGGAATGATCCTGGTCTTCTTGTTGTCACGAGCAGCATTTCCCGCCAATTCGAGAACTTCAGCAGCCAAATACTCCATGACGGCAGCCAGGTAAACTGGAGCACCAGCACCGACTCTCTCAGCGTAGTTTCCCTTGCGCAGGAGACGATGGATACGTCCCACGGGGAATTGGAGCCCAGCACGATTTGAGCGGGTCTTCGCCTTTGACTTGACTTTACCTCCCTTTCCACGGCCAGACATTTTGAAAGATTGAAGTTTTTCTTTTTTACTTTACAGCAGCAGACGATATGAACTCTCAGAGCACTGTCAGTGATTTGACCCTTTCGAGCATATCTTCAGGTATTTATAGCCATTCCGTACCCAAAAGTGTAGAGTTGCTCTACCGCTGCTTGGTGTGCATGAGTGTGTGTGTGTGACTCTGTTCTTTTGAGGGAAAGAAGTGCATAAAAAGGGGACGAAGCACAAAACGTGAAACAGTATCGTTTGCAATTTCAAGGAGTTCACATCAGTCAGAGAATCATGGCCCCGAAAACGAGTGGAAAAGCCGCCAAGAAGGCTGGAAAAGCCCAAAAGAACATCTCCAAGGGAGACAAGAAGAAGAAGCGCAAGCGTAAGGAGAGCTATGCCATCTACATCTACAAAGTGCTGAAGCAGGTCCATCCCGACACTGGGATCAGCAGCAAAGCCATGAGTATCATGAACAGCTTTGTGAATGATATTTTTGAGCGTATCGCTGCAGAAGCCTCCCGTTTGGCGCACTACAACAAGCGCTCCACCATCACGAGTCGCGAAATCCAGACGGCAGTGCGTCTCCTCCTGCCCGGAGAATTGGCCAAACACGCCGTGAGTGAGGGCACAAAGGCCGTCACGAAGTACACCAGCTCCAAGTAAACGGATTCGCATTCTCCCTCCATCAAAAGGAAGTCCTTCCTATTTTACAAAAAAACGCCCTTTTCAGGGCGACAAATTAAATTGCATAAAGAGTTTCAATTTGAATAAACTTTATTTGCTTAAGTTGAGAAAATTGTCTGAAAATATATTTTCACGATGAGATAAATAAAATCATGAGACAAAATTGTAGCTTGAAGATTAACTTTTTATTTCAAGGAATCTCAAAATTTCCAAAAAATAGTTTTTTGTCGTTTTGTAGACGAGGCGTGAACGAGAGAGACTGCTGCTATTGCTATTTCATTTTTTTAAACTTTTCTCGGAATTTTTTCAAAATAAATATATTTTTGAATTTTCCCCAATTTTGGTGTCTATGGCCTCGACAACATCTCCTGAATCTGGAAAATACATTTTTATTGGAAAATTTGACGATAAACTTGATCAGATTCAATAAACTTTTTTATTGAATCTGATCTCAAAGGATTCTGTGGAGAATTTCCATTCAATTATTTTGATGGGGAACCGTGCTGTGCACTGAACTGTCATCGTTTCAGTACAAAGAGCGTGTTTTGGTTTTTCTTCGCTGTAAAAAAAAATGCCGTGCGTTGGAGGATTTTCCGACTTCTGTGTGCCATACACGACCAACCACAATGAATTGTTGGAAATAGTGGAAACATTGATTAATTGTAATTATCCTGAATGTTCAACAAGTATTATTATTAATTGTAATAATTATTGTATTTTTTTTTAGTTGGTTACAAAAGTGTGGCAATTGAGCAACAATTTGATCACACCGTGAGTGAAAAAAGTAAATTTTCAAAACGAACAGGAGATATTTTTGATGCTCCTGTAAAATTGGATTTTCTCGATCATTTAAGAGGAAAAATTGATATTTATTCCCGCCTCACAATTATTTACAGCGACAGTGCAATATCGCATCATATGGTAATTGAAAGACAATAAATTGCGCCTATTTGATTCATTTTATTCCATCTATTATAATATTTTTATTTACTTATTTTCTAGGGTACTTCTTCAAATATAAAAAAGTACGATTTAATCGCGGGTCTACCAACTACAGAGGCAAGTCTTCAGCACTGTTGCCAAACATTTAACGGAGACATTATTTCATTTCGTGTTGACGAAAAGTACATAAAGTTCTCACGTAAATTCTACAAATTGGCCGTACAGCGGAATATGTTCTTTGAAATCCAATATTCTCCGGCTATTCTGGACCGATCAGACCGTCGGTGTATTATACGTAAAGCCCATGGATTCTATTCACTCGGAAAATCACGCAACATCATCATATCCAGTGGAGCCACAAATGCATTTCACATTCGCGGTCCATATGATGTAGCGAATTTAGGACTAATCTTTGGGCTTAGCGAAGAACAATCCAAGAATGCAATGAGAAGCAATTGCCGTAGTACAATTCTACGAGCTGCCGGTAGGAGGAATGGCTGTACCGTTGTGGTAGTCAACAAGGAAATTAATGAGGATTCTGAGAGTCAATCTGAAGAATCAGAGACAGAAGAAATGAATATTGTGGAAACTCCATGTAAAAAATTAAAATATTCACCCTAAAATATAAAAAAATGAAATAAAAGATATATATTTTTTAAATTCTTTTAATTAATCGGCATTTTTTTATTGGATTTTTTTACATGAGCGTAAAATAATGCTGCAAAAGAAGCATACAAAATGAGAACTTTGTGAATTTTATTTAAAATTTAGCAAAAATGCGGCTTTAGGGTTTCACATTTTTGGAAAGGTAAAATTGAGATTATGCTTGCCGGCAAAATCATTCCAGATGTATAACAGAAAACAAAAGTATAACTGTCAGTGCAGGCGAGAAAGTGTTTCCTTCTTGCAAAATAGTTGGTATTTCAATACAAGCTAAATGGGATATTCGAAAAGGTATGAAAGTCTGTATTTACTGTAAGTGAACTCCTTCGAAACTGCTAGGCCGATCACGGTAATACAGAATGTCATGGGGTTATGGGGGTTCAATCCGGCCTACTATTGTTTTTACTTTTGAAACATACGCAGTTAACCCTTTCGCTTTCACATGAAATATAGAAATACTAGTAAATACGAAACCCCAATCACTGTGAGCAAATTCCATTTAAATCTATAAAAAATCTCCACAGAAAATCAATTTTTCTGTGGGGATGCTATGACGGGGAGTGGGCGTTGTGTCCCATCATATAGAGCTTTCAATTTTTATTGGGGCCCTCTACCTCAATAACTAATTTCATCATGAGCCATTTAAAAGCAGTTCAAGTACCACAAATAAACAAACATTTCAGCTTTATAAATTGAGATTTTGGATAGATTTTGATATAAATCTTTTTTCTAAGAATTTTTCAGTTACATATAAGATTTTTAGTATTATGGTTAGGGTAAATATCTTACAGATTTTTGATTTTTTATTTGTTTCTTTAATCTGGTTTTTGAAGAAAATTTATTTTTCCAGGACCATTTTATAGAACGATTTAAAAACACCATCTGTCAAAGAAAAGATTTTTATTATAATTAATCCATAAGCACTCTTTATCACATTTGTCTTATCTGTTCTATGAATGCTATCAGAGACATGTTGTGTGAATTTGATGCATTTTTAACTTTAAAAATAATTAAATTTATAATTCTCATTTTTGTGGATTTTCAAAAATAGATGTATCTTGATTACATTGAAGGATCTGTCATCGACTAAAGTAATCATACTGTATTATTAGGTACCTTTTAGGATTAGGTTTTCTGACTGATAAATCAAGTAACCACACAACAGTATGTTATCTTATGTGGAATACCAAGTAATCTCAAATGAGGTTGCATTATCATTCGGTGTTTCATTAATTTCGTTCGTGTGTGAACAAATCCGACAGCCGTGATGTTAAAGAAGAAGAAGAAGAAGAAGTAAGAACGAACACAAAATGGCGATTAAGTGGTGCGTATTTTTAAGCGAAATTTATGTGAAATTAGTATAAATAAATGTAAATTTAACTCTAGTCTTTAGTTATCTAAATGCTTTGTAGTGTGTTGGTGAAGAAAATAACATTGAAAATGGGGTTTTAAGTGGGGGTGTGCTGTACTGAAGTTCTCCAACTTTTTGAGGGGGGTGAAAAAAGTCGGAGTTTGGTATGTAAAAATGCAAAGCTAGACATCAATCGGCATTTTATAGGAGAAAAAGTACGCACACGTACCGAGTGGTTAGTTTCGATAGAATTTGGACTATCGCAGTGTTTTCGGGCAAGTGATATTGTGCATAAAAAAGTGTTTGCAAGTTGATGGATGTGTGCAACGCGTCCCTCAGGAAGGAAATGGAGTAGGTACTCCAATGACTGCTGAAATGATTGAAATTGCTTTGGATTTTTACCGATTCTCCAATAAAATAAAATATTGTAAGTATTTATTTATGTTTTTTTCCTATACTCTCTATATTATTTATAATTATTGCATATACATAGCTATACTATATATTTTATTAGGAAAAATACTACCTATATAATGTTAGTATAATGGACAATACCTACTCCTATCTATCTTTTTACTTTCTAATTGTATCATTCGCGCATCTCTTCACAAGGCAATTTTCTTTTTTAGTTTTAATAAATAAATCTATAATATATTTCTGGGGCGAACGCACCTCCATTGCGAGGGTCTTTTCTCGCTGAATCTTTCATCATTTCGTATAAAATGACGACGACCTCAGAGCAGCGAGAGATAGAAAGAATGAATTGAAAAAAAAAAAAGACACACAAGTGAAGAAAAAATCATGATACATACATATGCAATAATGGCGATTCTCATTTCGTCGTTGAATTTTATAATTTATTAAACACTCATTACATGGACATTTCTCGACCAGTGGCAGAGATGTATTTTGAGGTGTGCATGTGTTTGTGTATGTGTGTTTTTTTTATAAATATAATTATATATTATATTTTTTTAACTTGCATTTCGATTTATTTGATCACCTCCTTCCACTTTTGTATTAATGAAAAATATATATTTGAAGCTGTTGAAGCAAGTAGATAAAATGAAAAGTTTTTTTTTAAATGTACTCCGGCGTTTGCTTCTGTATGAGAAAGTCTGTGTGTGTAATGTGAACCTTTAGAAAGAAATAATAATTAAGAAGCGAGAGCAATAAAAGAGAATGAACGTGAACAATGTGGTTGAGTATTGGTCTTTTTAATGGCGAAGAGTGGTGTACCATTTTCGACGCGGAATCAATCATTTAATGGTGTCTCATTGAGCACCTGCAGGATCCACCGCGACGCACCAAAATATGTCATTTTTTTTGACGTACAAATCGCTCCTGAAGGAGAGGAAAGGTTGATCTTCTATTATTTTTTGCAATTGGGAAATTGTGTGAAAATACTCATAAAGGGGGAGAAATGTGGAAAACAGGATACCCGCCTAAAATGCATACACAGCGCATTTATTTTGTGACAAGGAAGAGTACATTTTGTATATTGAATTGCGAATTAATGATGATGACGATTGTACGCCGTCGCGGTTTCGAATAGCATATATAAATACACATATTTTTGTATGTATACATCTCTTGCTAAAGAAGCTTAATATTTCTTTTGTGTTGGTCGGTACGTGTATACAGAATGCAAATTGTGTTAGACTTTAGCCAACACATCACTCGCTGAGTGTGAAAGTTGAAAGATAATTATTATAGTAGAAAAAAAATTATCTAAACTTTTTTTCTTAAAAAACTTGCATTAAATTTCTTTTTACTATTTTTTAAACTCATGATTAAACTTCTAGTTTGTTTGTAGTACATTATGAAGATGAAGACTTTGATGCTTAGTCTCCTTAAGACAAAATTATAAAAGGGAAACCATCATTGCGTTACCATTATGTTATTACTCAATTTTTTAGAGAAGGTAATAATAAATAGTTGTATAGCGACAGAAGAAATCATAAGAAACGGTAGAAAAAGTTTAATTGAAGTTATAGAAAATGGCGATTAATGTGAAGTGAAAAAAAATTCTTTCCAAACTTATTGTGTCACTGTATTGTAAAATACTCAAAGCCTCATTACAATGCATGATGGCGACAAATTTTACGTACATCTATATAAACACTTACATATAATGATGTATCATGGAAATGAACATATAAAACACTCTCTTATATGTGTATTGTAAATAGTAAATAGAGAAAAGTGGAAGCAAATGAGACAAAATCGAATTATTTTAACACTTTACAATCTATTGTGAGATGCCTAGCAGTAGAGAGGGTGAAGATTTATATAACATCAGTAAAGAAAGTGGACACAGAAATGTTTGGAACTTTGAACTAAAATTTTAGTGTATTGTTTGGATGATTAACGGCACAGTAAAATGATTTTAAGAATTAATTACTAATTTGTTAACCTTTAAGGACCTTAAGAAATCCAACGGGTCGAAATAATGTTGGAAAAACAATTTTCGAAGTTTAATTTAATCTCAAATAGTCAGTTTTGACAAAAAAAAACCTCAACTTTAACTGGTTTGTCATGTTTACTGATGCTTAGACGACTTGGATACGTTCTTTTCTGGTTGTAAATTGACTAAGAATCATAAAGAAATATCCCAGTAAAACATCTAGGTCCACAGTGGATCCACAATGCGGAACTACAAATGCACCACCGTGGACCCAGATCCTGGAGAAATTTTTTTTTGGGTTTTCTTGCATTTTACATATTTATTGAATTATAAATATACTTAAAAATGCTAAATAAGTATTTTAGTAAAAAAAAATAAAAGTCTTAGAAATTTATAAAAAAAATCAATTTATTAATATTATTAATTTTTCATACATTTATACCTAAAAATACATGTAATATATAATTTTAGCTTAAAATTTTTAAAATTTATAATTATTTTATTTTTTTGAGTTACAATATTTTTAATTTATTTTTATTAAAATACATCCATCTTACAATTTTTAGTTGATCTTTTTTATTACAATACATCTTATACATAATAAATCGTGTACCATCAGTCGTCAGAACAAACACTTAGAAAAGTGCTCTTTTCATATTAAAATTTTATCACAAGAAACATAAATAGCTATATAGAAATATGAGAATCAGAGAAAGGCTTGTGCAAATTAAACAAATTTAATTTGCAAAAAAAAACTTTTAAATCAATATCCTAAAATTCTTTACACAGAAAAAAACTATTTTTAATTCAAAAATTAATTAAAGAAAAACATCTTCATTTTTTTCAAAAGGTTTTTTAATTATTCTTATATTCTATTATTATTCTGGTTAAAAGATTCTTTTCTTTCTCCTCTAAGTTACCAAAAATTCTTTACACAGAAAAAAATCTTCTTTTTTCAAGAATTACTTTAAAAAAGCGAATTTCCAGTTTCTCAACAAATTAATCAATAAATTTTTTAAAAGGATTTTTTTCTTTCTCCTCTAAGTTAGGGGAAACTGGGGTAATTCGGTGAATTTTTGGGAGATAATTTTTCCTGAGTTCCATGGAAATATTTGAGATTTCCCATGACGACTATCTTATAGGAAATTTTCCGGGCTACAACTTTGTCTCAGACGATTTTTCTCTATCTCAATGGGAAAATGCTTTTTTAGGCCATTTTCCAAACCCTTTCAAATTTGCCTATTCCAAAAATCCTGGGGTAAAACGGTTAATTGCGTTTTTTGTTCGCTAATCTTAATTTAATGAAATTATTTTAGCAAGGCACTATAATATCTATTGAGAATGAGAGATTTGTGTACCAATTAAAACTTTTTTTTAATAAAAAAAATACAAAAATTTAAAAAAACGTTAAATTTAAGAAATTGCCTTTTTTATTTTTTTAGTTTATAAAAATTGGTAATAGTAAGTGATTAAACATCCCAAATTATATATAATTGTTATACTAATTAAGGGAAATTATTCTTTCAAAAATTTAAAAAGTTATTTTAAAAAAACACCAAATTCACCATTTTGCCCCAAGCGGTACTTTTTACTATCAGTGTTTTACGGGAAAACTCGGAAAATTTTTTCGGAAAATTCAGTTTAGATTCGTGTTTAGCAATAGTTACTCTGTCTAAAAATGCATTTGGATCAAAAAAATTCCAGAGAATTTCGCCAAAACTGAATTTGTAGTTGAGTGGTCAGAGTAACTTTGAGGTTTGAAAAATTTGTTTTTCAAATAAAAGCCAAAATATTGGATCAATTATTATGAAACTTTCTAGGTTTAGGCAGGGGTATAAAGTGCAACTACTGACAAAATTAGACAGATTAGCTCCCACTGCTTCTTGAGATATTAATTTTTATTTTTTTTCAAATTCACCATTTTACCCCAGTTACCCCTACCAAAAATTCTTTACACAGAAAAAAATCTTTTTTCAAGAATTACTTTAAAAAAGAGAATTTCCAGTTTCTCAACAAATTAATCAATAAATTTTTCTTAAAGGATTTTTTTCTTTCTCCTCTAAGTTACCAAAAATTCTTTACACAGAAAAAAATCTTTTTTCAAGAATTACTTTAAAAAAGAGAATTTCCAGTTTCTCAACAAATTAATCAATTAATTGTTATTAAAGGATTTTTTTTCTTTCTCCTGTTACCAAAAATTCTTTACACAGAAAAAAATCTTCTTTTTTCAAGAATTACTTTAAAAAAGCGAATTTCCAGTTTCTCAACAAATTAATCAATAAATTTATCTTAAAGGATTTTTTTCTTTCTCCTCTAAGTTACCAAAAATTCTTTACACAGAAAAAAATCTTTTTTCAAGAATTACTTTAAAAAAGAGAATTTCCAGTTTCTCAACAAATTAATCAATAAATTTTTCTTAAAGGATTTTTTTCTTTCTCCTCTAAGTTACCAAAAATTCTTTACACAGAAAAAAAATCTTTTTTCAAGATTACTTTAAAAAAGAGAATTTCCAGTTTCTCAACAAATTAATCAATAAATTTTTTAAAAGGATTTTTTTCTTTCTCCTCTAAGTTACCAAAAATTCTTTACACAGAAAAAAAATCTTTTTTCAAGATTACTTTAAAAAAGAGAATTTCCAGTTTCTCAACAAATTAATCAATAAATTTTTTAAAAGGATTTTTTTCTTTCTCCTCTAAGTTACCAAAAATTCTTTACACAGAAAAAAATCTTTTTTCAAGAATTACTTTAAAAAAGAGAATTTCCAGTTTCTCAACAAATTAATCAATTAATTGTTATTAAAGGATTTTTTTCTTTCTCCTCTAAGTTACCAAAAATTCTTTACACAGAAAAAAATCTTTTTTCAAGAATTACTTTAAAAAAGAGAATTTCCAGTTTCTCAACAAATTAATCAATTAATTGTTATTAAAGGATTTTTTTCTTTCTCCTCTAAGTTACCAAAAATTCTTTACACAGAAAAAAATCTTTTTTCAAGAATTACTTTAAAAAAGAGAATTTCCAGTTTCTCAACAAATTAATCAATAAATTTTTCTTAAAGGATTTTTTTCTTTCTCCTCTAAGTTACCAAAAATTCTTTACACAGAAATTTTTTTTTTATTTAAAAAAAGATCTTTTTTTTCACCATTGTGATGCTGCTGATTGTCTTTCTGTTGATTATTTCCCTTTTGAATATTTCGCGTTCTCGATGAAATTCTCGAAGTTTGTCTCTTCTGAAAGAGCCTCTTGTTGGTCTTCCGGGACAGTAGCATAATTAGCTGCTTCTCTGAATCAAAATGACAATCAAGGAGATCCGTTAACTCCTTCGTGATATCCTCCTTGAGTTCCCGCAGTCCCGCAACGGCCACCCTGATGCCATCGCGCTTCTCCTTCCCTCAGATGTCCTGCAAGTCCTGCAACTTTCTCATATCGAAGCCCTGTTTCGTCAGGAAACGTCGAAAGGTAACACCCTTCACACGATGGTATAGAGAATAGTCTTGAAGTAATCAACAATAATTCTCCTTAGAGAATTCAGCCTGTCCAGAATTGTTTGCTGCCCACCCAATTCCTGGAGGTTCTTCTTAATTGTCGTCGCTATGCCCGTGATATCACGATAGAAGACAACTGTTCGCTCCTTCTCCGTTGTTGCTTGCTTCACAACTGGCATAACAGCCGGTTTGGCTTCTTCTTTCTGCATCTCAGGTACACAGAGCGTTTCAACAACCTCCTGAGCAGCTTCCTTTACCTTATTACGTTCTCCTTCTTCCTCAACTTGTTGCTCCGTTTGCTCCGGCTTTTGCTCTTAACTCTCCTGCTTTTGTAATTCTGCTGAACAGCTGCTTCCGGTTGCTGCACCGCAGCAGCTTCAATATCTTGCTTCTTCACCTCAACAGAAGCTGGAGATGGTTTATTTACCAACATCTTCAACACATCATAGGCTATTTTTGAGCGTATATTGGTACTATCCTCAAACTTATTCCTGTCATCTTCATCGCATTTCAAGATGATCTGTTTGAGTTTCTTAGGGTGAAAGACTTGAAAGTTACCCCACATTCATTCTTAGCCAATGCAATGGGTAGACACTTGTGAAGCCTAACAATGGAGGTTTTGAAGTGTGGGAGCATGTCGTACCTTGAAAGAAAGAATTGAAAGAATTAAAAAAAATTAGGTAGAGAAATTTGAAGGAAAATTAAAGAAACAAATTCTATAAAGTTTAGAATTTTTCCTTTTTTACAAGATTTTGTTAAATTAGTTTTGCAATGAAAGGGTTAAGAATTATGAATTTGCGTGAATATGAATCGTATGAATCTTTAGATTACATAAGATATATTGTTTAAAGATTTACAATAATTCTATAGTTTTGATGATTTAATCAATATCTATGTACATAAAATCTAAATCCTTTAAATCTTAAAATTCTCAGTGTTCCGCTAAAGATAAGATCTTCGAATCCTTAAAGCCATTTAAGTATTTTTTTTAACAAAAAATAAAAAAAGCTTTTGAACTGTTTTAAATTCTTCAAAAAAAAAAGAAAATTAGGGATAGGGTTTCTCAAAAATCTCTAACGTTTAAAAAATATTAAGAATCCTAAAATATTTTTTAATGCAAATAACTTTTTACATATTAGAAATTTCTCAACAATTTAAAAAAAAAATAAACTAAAGTTCTGTAAAAGATCAAGAGTTCTATAAAATTTTCTCAAATTATTTGAAGTTAATAAAAAAAATTAAGAAAAAAAAATAATTCACAAAACAAATTCAAAGTCCTTAAAAACGTCCTAATTTTTCTTGTTTTTGAGTAAAATAACTTTTCAAAAATCAAACAAAAAGAAATTTAATTAAAAAAATAATACTTTATAATTTTACGAAATTTTAACCCTTCTTAAAAATAACACAAAGGATTAAAAAAAATTGAAGAATAAAAAAGAAATAAAACAGAGCTAAAATTTTTAGATTTTCTAATTCTTTGGTATCAATTCATCAAGAAACGCGAATCATCTAAAGAAATTCTAAAGATTTATAAAAAAAAATCCAAAATCATTTAAAAAAAATTAATAGAACACTGAAAAATATTACTTGAACCAGAAAAAAAACCGGAGAAAAATCGACAAAATTAAATCAAATTGAACCAATTATTCGCTCCTGGAAGCCCCAGTGTCCCAACTGTAAATTCCAATTAACTACACCTTCAAAGAGATCACAAAAATGAATCTTCTGACTTTTATTTAACATTATTTTCCCCACAGAAACCGTTCCCTTTCCGCGTATTCAATGCCTTTTTCTCAAAATTTTTTTTTCAAATCCCCGCAAACTAAGGGCGTATTATGGAACTATCCGAGTGGTGGGTGGCTGTACTACATTTCTTATGAGCCACCCAGCACTCGGAAAGTTACATATTACGCCCTTCTGATTTTGTCTTCCGGAACAAAGAAGGAAAAAAGAATGAACAAAAATAGCAACTTGGAGTTTGTACACTTTTCTTTCCCGGAACGTTATGATGTGTGCCCGGAAAGTACCATAAGTGCCTGGAAGTTCAGCAGGAGGACTGCCAATTGCATCAGGAAGTTCTTAAGGGATCTTACGAACTTCCTTTTCATCACCCGACTGATCCTTGGTGTAATCTTTGGGCCAAAATCTGAGTCTATAAAAATGTTTCACGAAATTGCAAAGAGGACTTCCTAAATTTACTATTTTGGCCCCTAAATGAAATCAAAGATCAGTCGGATGTTGAAAAGGAGGTTCCCAAGAACGCTTAAAAACATCCTGATGCAATTGGCAGTCCCCCTGCTGAACTTCCAGGCACTTATGATACTTTCCGGGCACACATCATAACGTTCCGGGAACTTCAAGTTGCTACAAAAAATATATTGGGGCTACTTACTTCTTGAACGCTTCCAGGAGGACGTAGGGCACAAATTTTCGTTGCTCATGGTAGAGCATAATGATGCCCTTGTAATCGGGATTGTGTGCTTTGTGCTCCTCCAGCCAGAGCATAATAAAGTCCACAAGGGCGGCATATTCAGGATTTGTCTTCATCACTTTGTACGGAAGAAGTCGATGGTGATTGCGCGCAGCTGATGCCGCGGCCTGTCTGCCGGATTGAGATTCATGTACGGCATTACGCTTGTTATCTGCATCCACGGCATCCACATAGACGAAAATCAAAGACATCACCCAAAAATAGATAAAAAAAATCGAATTTTTCGTTACAAAACTAATTATTTTTTTTAAAAATAATGCAATGAAAAGCTTAAAAATTTAGGGAAAGGTTGCTTTGTAAAACTTACATGATATTTAGTATTTTCCGGAGTACTTTGGTGTTGTTTTACAGTCCGGGACGTCCGGGAAGAAAAAAAAACATAACCTAAAAATATGAGAAAAAAAATATTAGGATTTTCATGAAAATACCTTGGATACTTGTTTATCCTCCACCACGCAATCATTCTATCACCTTTTATTCACAAGATAATAGAAGAAAAACATACTTACAATGCTTTTTTCCACCAAAAATTGAGAATTTCCATCACAGCGTCAGCATTCCACCATTTTTGCACTTTTTCCACAAACACTAGCGCCGCGCAGATATTTGGCGGAAACACTAAAAAAAATTTCCGAGGGATACCCAAAGTGGCCAAGAGATGAAAGTTCTGTGACCAGATTTGAAATCTCTTGGCCATTCTGGCATGAGAAAATGAAGGAAGCAATGTTTCCGGAAAGATTTTGGCATTAAAAAGTGGAGGAAGCAATGTTTCCGGGAAGATTTCGTAACTTTTTTCACAGATACCCAAAGTGGCCAAGAGATGAAAGTTCTGTGACCAGATTTGAAATCTCTTGGCCACTCTGGCATTAGAAAATGAAGGAAGCAATGTTTCCGGAAAGATTTTTTTTAATTCCCACGGATACCCAGAATGGCCAGGAGATGAAAGTTCTGTGATCAGATCTGAAATCTCTTGGTCATTTTGGCATTAAAAAGTGGATGAAGCAATGTTTCCGGGAAGATTTCGAAACTTTTTCCACAGATACCCAGACTGGCCAGTAGATGAAAGTTCTGTGATCAGATCTGAAATCTCTTGGTCATTTTGGCATTAAAAAGTGGATGAAGCAATGTTTCCGGGAAGATTTCGAAACTTTTTCCACAGATACCCAGAATGGCCAGGAGATGAAAGTTCTGTGACCAGATCTGAAATCTCTTGGCCACTTTGGCATCAAAAAGTGGCGGAAGCAATGTTCCCGGAAAGATTTTTTCAAAGATTCCCACGGATACCCAGAATAGCTAGGAGATGAAAGTTCTCTGATAAGATTTCCAATCTCTTGGCCATTTTGGCATTAACAAGTAGAGGAAGCAATGTTTCCGGGAAGATTTCAAAACTTTTCCCACGGACACCCAAAATTTTTTGGCCAAATTATTAAAAATAAGTGCAGATCCTAGTTAGACTGTGGAGTTACAGTGGATCTAGGATGTGCACTTTTGAATCCAGGATCTGGATCCACGGTGATGCATTTGTAGTTCCGCATTCTGTATTCACGGTGGACTTTGGAAATAAGACTACTGTGGATATACTGTGCACCCACTGTAGAGGTACTGCACAAAATACGTCCACTGTGCAGCTACAGTGGACGCACTCCACACCCTGGAGTACTTGTGGACTCCACAGCCCACTTTACTGGGTAGTCCTGCAGCCATTATGACTTTGACCGAAGTCTCGTTCGAATACATTCAATTGATCCTTAAACGGTTAACCCGAGCCTTAAATAATATGTAAGCTTACTTAAATCCGTTTTCATAGAGTTTTTTTTTAAAGAATTCAAAAGAAGGGTAGGTATCTTAATGTTTGAGACAAAACAATACATTTGTTATATTAATTGCAAATCAGAATGGTAGAGGTGGATAGATAAAGTACCTTAACATGAATACTGATGCCTTACCTTTTAGTCTACTTCTTTTTAGCTCGTTTTATGTTGTGGTTAGTTACAATAGCGATTTTTAAGTTTTTTTTTCGAATTATGCAATTTAAAAAAGTTTGAGACTGATCTTTGGAACTTAAACTTTCAATGATTTATAAGGTGAATTGCTAGATTCATCCCTTATTTCTTGACATATTTTTCTTTCAGGATTAAATTTTCTTCAAGAATTTAGTGTTTTACTAAAGGGGAAATGTTGTACGTCTTATGTAAATTATAAGGTTCATAAGCGTATAGCTTTTCCCCTTTAGTGCTTCACAATTTTACAACAAAAATAAGTTATTGGACAACATAGTACCTAGATGCATTACCTAATACTATATAGTTAAGATTTAAATAGCGTAAAATTGATTGAGTAAGAATACTAAGTAATCAGTTTTAAGGTTTAATGAAATTCAGAATAAAAGTTTAAAGTTAAAAAATATAACGTACTCCTATTCAATCTATTTGGCGGTACTTAAAAAAATACAAGATATAGTTTGTTTCTTTTTGTAATAATTTTTTATATTGTTCATTGCAGGTTTTGAATTCTTGGGAATCTCCCTTGGTAATCTTCAGTAATTGCGGAATGCATAAAACCTCTTGGATAGAGAAAGTATCACACTACGAAGCATCACAGACAACAGCAAATCAGCTGACTGTTCAATAATTTTATTAATTTTAAAACTAATATATGGATAATAATGCTATTGATTTGAGAACAGAAGAAATTATTCTGGCATACTAATTCATACAGAATGTCGTGCGAAACATTGGGAAAAGTGAATGAATACAAATGAATAGTATTAGCTTAAAATTAAACTCATATTATGAAGACAAGATTGATTTTTTCCAAAGGTGGGCATTACATAATGCATAAATAAGCCACGAGTGAAAAAAAAACAGGAAGAAAGTATATTTAAAACAAAATCATAACTTTAGCTATAGAATTGTAGGAATAAAGAAAAGTTATTAGAACTATAAACAACATTAGTAAGAGCAAAAGAGAAAAAAAACTCAAATTGAACACTGTGAAAGAACTAATTTGGAAACACTAAAGGATTTTGTTAATACTGCACGTAAGTCTATAAAATTTTACAATTTTTTAAACTAGTTATTAAAAAATTTGAAATCTTTTAAACAGTTTTTATAGTAAAAATAATCAACGGAAAAAAGGAAAGACAAAAATTGTCAAATAAACCAAAACCCTTTGAAGATTTTCAATTTGGAAACATTGAGAAAAGATCACAGATAAATAAGAAGAAGAACATAATATCTCATTTCTAATGGATGGGAATGCGCAAAATATGTTTCACGGAAATCACCAAGGAGATGCATACTATCGCTATGATACATCAGCGCCACGTCCAATGGGTCCCCCTGGGGCATACGCTCGTCACAGAGCACCACATCCTTTGCAGCAACAACAACAGCCACAATATCCATCGTATCAACCACCAACAGATACTATGTATACTATGGGTGATCAACATGGTGGAATGGCTGGCATGGCTGATATTAGTTCAGCCTGGGGTGCCCCTGGGCAGGCTGGTCCATATGGGGCTCCTGCTATGGGTTATGGACATCCTCAGACCCCACAGCAGCAACAAAGACAGCCTCAACCTCAACCAAGGTGAGATATTTGGATAAAATATGCAATCAAGATTAGCTTTATGGTATTGAAAATAGTATAAATTTTTAATAAACTATTTCCTTTGTTTCTTTCAGTTATCGACAGCATATGACGGGATACCCACAAGATCCTCAAAAGATGCAATTTTCTGCCCAACAATCAATGATGGCAGGAATGATGCCACAACAGGCTTATGGAGCCATTGCGCAGCCACAGCAGGCACAACCGCAACAGAGAGTTCCTCAGCACTACTCACAAACGGGTGGACACCCAATGTATCCTGGAACTCCACAGCCCCAGCCTACACCTGCACAATCCTATGGAGGATATAGTGCAGGTTTGCAACATCAGGCCAGTCGATCATCACACGTGGGATATGCGCACACCCAACTGGAGCAGACGGCATATGGGCAACATTTACAGAGTTCAGCTACATCGGCACACCACTTAAGTAGTGGCCCTCAGCAGCAAACTCAACAATTGCCACCTGGTCATCCGGGGCAGCAAGCACAGAATCATCTTGGGCAATCGTCCCAAGGTCATTTGCCCACCCAACAAATGCATCCCAGTCAGCATGTCCAGTCGCATCCGATCGGGTCGCAATCTCATACTCAACCCCATCCACAACACAGTGGTTTGACGAGTTTAACAAGTGTTGGTAGTTTGCATGGACCTCAACAAAGTCAACAACAAGCATCTGCACAGTCTGGAAATCAGACGCAACAGCCTACACAGCAGCAACATATGGCCCCTCAACCACATCCTGGTATGGTCCATAGTCAGCAGTCACATCCAGGAATGTTACATCCAGGATCAAGTGCAAACCAACTTCAACCAAGCCAGACGCAGCAACCGGTACTCCCTCCGCATAGTCATAGTGCGGCTCATACCCATCAAATGAGTGCACATGGTTTAAATACTTATGGGGTACCTCCACCACCACAACAACAGCAACAGCAAGCTCAAACGCATTCTGGGCCATCACAACAACCCTCTTATTTGTCAGCTACAAAACAACAAACACAACCACCTCAACACAGCAGTGGTAGTCCTCAGTATAGGACACCATTCCCTCAACTTTCGCCTCAAATGTCACCAAGGCCTCCACAAATATCACCACATCCGCAGATGTCACCAAGACCCGTGATGTCACCAGCTAAACCACAACCACCTAACTCATCATCTGCCTTGTCACCGCATCCACATATTTCAAGTGTACCAAGTCCACGACCTGGGCAACAACAGAGTATACCACAAGCTAAAAATGCTAGTCCAGCTGGACCTGTTAGTACCCTTCAAGCACTTGAGCAGATGGTAATGCCTCCGTCCTCTGGTCCACCACCACCAAGTTCAGTTGCCATGGACTATCCACCGTCGTCATATCGTACACAACAACATCAACAGATGGCATCAAATCCACTTTCGCCAATGGGTCCACGGATGCCAATGTCACCACAGCAACCACAACAACAATGGCCACCAATACACAGACCAGGTAGTGGTAATCATATGCAGCAACAGCAAACACAACATTTGTATCCACAACAAGGCTTACCACCTATTGGACATGTCACATCCCCGCAACAGCAACCACAGCATCCACAATTACTAAGTGATCTGTCTTCGAGTTTAACTCCAGTATCACAGTCATTAGCATCTATTTCGCATCCTGCTAGTACACCATTGCAGCAACCACATTATGTTACGCAGCAGTTGCCACATCAACAGGCACATATGCAACATCCTCCAACTACTCAGCAACATCAAACGCATCCACAGCAATCATCACAAATTACGCAGCAACATCAACAACAGTCGCAACCTGTTTTGCAAGAACAACCATCTCAACACGTTCCCACAACTACTCCCCTTAGTGTTGAAGAACATTTGAATGTTGAGAAGTCTCATCACCAGTCTGACGACCATCTACTTGGACAGAAGCAACACCATCAGCAACATCAACCCCATGTGTCTCAGATTCCGACATCGACTACACAAGCGTCTCAATTAAAGATACCAGATATTCTTGGTACGTCTCAAAATTCCAGTTCATCTACAGACATTTCAAGTTTGATAGATCCATTTTCTGGTGTGCTGGAGCCTATGCAGCACGTGTCTGCTGTCCCTGTTTTGCCAGAAACCACATTGGAGCATACGCAATCACAACAAGAGCCGCCGAAACAGGATGAAAATACTCAAGATAGTACTCATCAGGAATTGTGTCATAATCAAGACACGAATTCTTCAGTGAATGATCCAGTTGTTACGGCATCAACTGTACTGAACCAAGTTGAAGAAGCAAATACCGAATTAAGTCGTGAAAGTGCAACCTGCCATTCTGATGAGATTGGCAATAAAGAAATATCGAATTTAGAAGATGTTGCAAAGCAAGATGTTATTTTATCTCCATCAAATTCCATACAGCGTCATTCAGAAGATAGTTCCACCCAAGAAGGACAAGCAATACGTGAATCTCTGACAGAACAAGCACAAGATTCACAAAGTGATAGCTCTCAACCGGGCATATTAACGACAGTATCAGCAGCATTAGTGGAAAGTAACGATAATAATGTTACGAATGATAATGTTGTCTCTCAACCAACGGACAGTCAGGTGCAGCAAACACAAGTAAATCCACCTCAAATACATCAACAAAAACCTCAGCTGCCACAATTGCAAACACCACAGCAACTTCCGTTGCAAAATCAACCACAAACACCCCAATTGGTGGGACAAACAACTCCTGCTGCTCCACCTCAAAATATACCGATACCATCTCAACAGCCACACATTCCTGGAGTTCCGGGTCAAGTTATGATGCCTGGCGTAATGTCTGGCCAAGGACAATTAGGACATTCAGGCATACCCCCACAAACGACAATGTACGATCATCAGATGATGATGGGACGTCCAACAGGACCACCAGGTATGCCGATGGCACCAGGAATGTTACCTCATCATGGTATGCCACCTCAGCAGCCGTTGCTAACCGACGTGACTCCTTATGGCTCAGGTCCATTGATGCACCACCAAGAAAAGGCTGCATTACAACAACAATTGCAGGAACTATACTGTATGGCGCCATCACCTGAACAGCAAGAAAAAATCATGCGTCTCCAGGAAAGGCTCAATATGTTACAGCAACATGAGGCAAATGATCAGTGCAATGGTGGTGCACAATGCATTCTACAAAATTCGATGTATTCATCATCAATGATAGAGAGCCCTCAAGTTTCAAGTACAACTGGACGTGGTCGAGCCCGTGGTGTAAATAAGCCACGAAAGCCGAGACAGAAAAAGGCTGAAAAGTTAGCAGCTCAAGCTGCTCTTAATACATCTGAATCCAGTCCAGCAGATGCAAGTGTTTTACCTTCAGCAATATCCCAACAATTACCCGTATCAGAAGACTGTGTCACAGCCGGTGCGGGTTTGGGTAATATGACCCCAGGTTTAACTGATTTGAATGATTCTGAAGGGGAAATATCGCAAGAAAAACCATTTGAAGAACTTGATACACAAACAGATGAAAAGGGAAAGAAAAAGAAAGCACGCAAACCGAGGGAACCGAAACCGCCAAAAGAACCAAAGTTGCCAAAGGAGCCAAAAGAGCGTAAAAAGAGGGAACCTAAGGATCCAAATAAACCAAAGAAGAAAAGAGGTAGAAAATCGGCAAATGAATCTGGTGATATTGATTTGGATTCTACAGTGGATAATTCAATGTCATTAGATACAACTAGTACAGACGTAGTTAAATCAACTGCTGTACCATCTGATGAAAACAATTCATCATCAAACCAGATTGCTCAAAATCAAGATTCTTCTGATGCGAAAGAGACAAAGCCTGTTGCGTTAGAGGAAGTGACGGATTTTGATGATATTCCAGTGTCCAAAATCCCAATTAAGAGTCTATTGGAAGAGGGAGCAAATGCAAAGAAGCTTGAAGATGAAAGTAATGAAAACTCAGATAGTTCTAAACCAGCTGAATGTGATAATGTGTCCCCGAAGAAAACTAAACGAAGCAGAGGTTCAAGTGGAAGTCGTCGGTATAATAGGAGCGGTGGTAATAGAAGATCTGGGAAGAGTGGAAAGAGAAAGGGTAATCGTATTGTTCCTGAATCAGATGGTGAAGGTGATGATATGATATCCACTCCGCCACCTTCCCCTCCTCCTGACTCCGAAGCCGCTGATAGTTCCAAGAGAAGAAGTGCACGAAATACTCAGCGGAAGAAATACGTTGATGACGTTATGTTGCGATTCTCAGATGATGAATCAGCAATAACGTCTCCATCAACAAGTACAACTCGGAAGGAGAAGAAAGAAAAGGAAGTGAAAGATGGTGCTGCTGCGGGAAGTAATGACAATGACAATGTCTCAACAACTGAACCCCTTGAAAAGGTTGAGGTTGAAAAACCAGCAGAAGATTTTGGTGGAAAGCCCAATTATGTGTATGTAAATACAACAGATGAGGACTCCATGGTTGTTCAACATGTACTAGCTGTTCGAATGGGTAAAAGGGAGTTGAAGCCCGAACCTCCTCCACCACAGCCTGTAGTTGAAAGTGAACCTGCTAAAGACGAAGAAAATCCCAATTCAGAATTGAGTGACAAAAATGAAGTTGATTCTGAAGCAACAAAAATGGAAGTTGATAGTCAAGAAGACATAACTAAAAAAGAAGATGAAGTTGTGGGGTCTGAAAAGGAGGCTGTAGATGATGAAACCCCTAAGATCGATGAGGACAAACCCACCGAGAGTATTTCAGAAACTGAAAAAGAAGACACAAAAGACGCCAAGTCTGATTCTGAAGAAAGAGATTCATGTGAAAAAATGGATGTTGACCTAGAAGAGAAAGATGAGGTTAAAGAAAAAGAAGAAGTAAAAGAAGATGAAGTAAAAGAAGATGAAGTAAAAGAAGATGAAGTTAAAGAAAAAGATGAAGTAAAAGAAGACGAAGTTAAAGAAGAGAAAACTACAGATGAAAAGCAAGATCTCGAGGACACTGTTGAGTCAAATGACAATGGTGGTAATCAAGAAGAAACGACAGAAAATAGTGAAGTGAAAAACGAAAAAGAAACAGCTGATGTAGAAGATAAAAGTGAAGAGGAACAGAAGGAAGATGAACCTCAGAAGGAAAAGAATGAAATCAAAGAGGAAGAGAATGTGGTACAGAAAGACGGTGATTCAGAAGAGAAACCAGAGCCTGTTTTTGTGGATGTCGAGGAGTATTTTGTCAAATACAGAAACTTTTCCTATTTGCATTGTGAGTGGAGAACAGAAGAGGAATTGTATAAGGGTGATCGTAGAATTGCGTCAAAAATCAAACGATTCCACCAAAAACAATCACAACAAATTAATATTTTTGAAAATCTCGAAGAGGAACCATTTAATCCAGATTTTGTTGAAATTGATCGAATTTTGGACGTATCTGAGCACACAGATGCAAATACAGGAGAAAAGACAAAGCACTATTTGATAAAGTGGAAGAGTTTGGCATATGAGGATTCCACATGGGAACTTGAAGAGGACGCTGATCAATTAAAAATTGAGCAATATGAAAGATTCAACAAAATCCCTCCGAAGAATGAGTGGAAGCCAAAAAGACGTCCCCATCCGGACTTGTGGAAAAAATTAGAGAAAACTCCCGTGTACAAGGGTGGTAATTCTCTACGCCCATATCAACTGGAAGGATTGAATTGGTTGAAATTTTCGTGGTATAACTCACACAACTGCATTTTAGCAGATGAAATGGGTCTTGGGAAAACCATTCAGAGCTTGACTTTCATTCATTCAGTTTATGAATATGGAATCCGTGGACCATTCCTGGTGATCGCTCCGCTCTCGACAATTCCCAATTGGCAGAGAGAATTTGAAGCATGGACAGATATGAATGTGATTGTGTACCATGGTTCTGTGACAAGTAAGCAAATGATTCAGGAATATGAATTTTACTATAAGAACGATAGTGGAAAGGTAATGAAAGATTTCACCAAATTCAATGTTCTAATTACGACATTTGAAATGATTGTGACTGATTATGCTGATTTGCGGGTGTTCAATTGGCGGGTATGCGTAATTGATGAAGCGCACAGACTGAAGAATAGAAATTGTAAACTACTGGAAGGGCTTCGACAGCTAAACCTTGAGCATCGTGTTCTATTGTCGGGGACACCGCTTCAGAACAATGTGAGTGAATTATTCTCATTGCTCAACTTCTTAGAACCCAGTCAATTTTCCAGTAGTGATGAGTTCCTCAAGGAATTTGGAAGTCTCAAGACTGAAGTTGAAGTAGAGAAATTACAAGCACTTCTAAAGCCAATGATGTTGCGCCGTTTGAAGGATGACGTGGAAAAATCTTTGGCTCCCAAAGAGGAAACAATTGTTGAAGTTGAATTGACAAATATTCAAAAGAAATACTACAGAGGTATTTTGGAGCAGAATTTTTCATTTTTGACAAAAGGAACAACAACAGCAAATATTCCAAATTTAATGAATACAATGATGGAATTGCGCAAATGCTGTATTCATCCGTATTTACTGAATGGCGCTGAAGATCAAATTCAGTACGAATACAAAAATACACATGGAGAAGATGCTGATGCATACTATAAAAATCTAATTTATTCATCCGGAAAAATGGTTCTCATTGACAAATTACTACCAAAATTGAAAGCAAATGGACATCGTGTGCTAATCTTTAGTCAGATGGTACGATGCTTGGATATTCTTGAGGACTACCTAATGTATCGAAAGTATCCATTTGAGAGGATTGACGGGCGAATTCGGGGTGATTTGAGACAAGCTGCCATTGATCGGTACTGTAAACCAGATTCAGATCGTTTTGTATTTCTTCTATGCACAAAAGCAGGTGGTTTGGGTATAAATCTCACTGCTGCTGATACGGTGATCATTTACGATAGCGATTGGAATCCACAGAATGATTTGCAAGCTCAGGCTAGATGCCATAGAATTGGGCAGCAGAAAATGGTGAAGATATATCGCTTGCTTTGTCGAAATACATACGAGAGAGAAATGTTTGACAAGGCATCCCTGAAATTGGGCTTAGACAAGGCAATTCTACAAAGTATGAATACATCTCAGGGAAAAGATAGCAACAATAGGCAATTGTCTAAGAAAGAAATTGAGGATTTGCTTAAGAAGGGTGCATATGGTGCAATAATGGAAGAAGATGCAGCTGATAAGTTCTGTGAGGAAGATATTGATTCAATTCTCAAGCGACGAACACAAATTATAACTATGGAGCAAGAAAAGGGATCTACATTTTCGAAGGCTTCATTTGCAATGTCAGGAAATCGTTCTGATATCAATATTGATGATCCTGATTTTTGGAAAAAGTGGGCAAAGAAGGCCGACATTGAACCTGTACAGGAACGTGATGAGAAAGATGATTTGGTTATGACCGAACCTCGGAGGCGAACTCAAATCAAAAGATACGGCCACGATGAGAGTGTCATGGAAATGTCAGATGATTCGGGAACGGATACTGATGAGGAAGGAGTTGGTGTTGGTAAGTTTTCTTTGTTTTTAAATCATTTTTTTTAATTGGTAATAATTTTATTGAATTTTCAGGATTGCGAAGCAAAAGACGCCGAGATAAACGTGCAAAAGAACGCGCGAGGAACTTGGAGAGAGCTGCTGAGGATTACTGTGCAAGAGAACGAGATGGTATGTCTGGTATTGGTGTTGACGATGTGGCTTATGGCAATTGGGCTCGATCAGAGTGCTTCAAAGTCGAAAAGGGACTCCTTACCTATGGGTAATTTGTAGAATTATATTTTCAATGAACAAAACAATTATTATATTTATGTTTTGATTTTAGTTGGGGACGATGGACCGAAATACTCGAACATGGTCAATTTAAACGTGGTTGGAGGGAGATAGAAATCGAAGATTTGGCTCGAATCATTGTGAGTAAATATAAACGATTTTTTATTCAATAATAAATTTTTATAAGATGTTCGTTCCTTTAAAAATGATGTCTGCTATGCTAATATTGAGAAAACTTCAGGTTTTCGCTGAATAAAATCCTTTCTCATAACAATCTGATAAGATGTTAATGTTGAAATAAAACAAGAATGGTAAGAGGACAAAATAAATGGGTTATTACGTGATTTTTCCAGCTCCTCTACTGCCTAAAATGTTACAAAGGTGATGAAAAAATTAAGAATTTCATATGGGATTTGATAACTCCGTCTGAAGATGGGGAAGAACATAAAGTTAGTCGTAACCACAGTGGATTGCACAATTTAGTTCCTCGTGGACGAAATGCAAAAGGTAAGTGTGATTGATTGAGAGAGAGAATGTAATTCTTTAATGATAAATAAACAAAAATAGGACGAAAAGGAAAAGGCAGTAAAGATGCTGCAATGCGTGAAGCAAAACAGCAACAACAACAGGCAGCAGCAGCAGCAGCCGCAGCTGCCACAGCTGTAACTTTGGCATCAGCTACAAATTTAACATCTACTACGACGGTAACTTTAGCCACACCGTCATCTTCAACTGCCTCCTCGTCATCATCAACACCAGTAAATCCAACTCCACCCATAACTGGAGGTCCTCCACGAGATGGTGATCCTAATCATTGGAGTCACGATGATAAATATGATGCAGACATTTTCCTCGAGAGTAGCTATCGAAAGCATCTTTCAAGACATGCAAATAAGTATGTATCTTTCGTAGAAAATGTTTTAAAAGTTGAACAATTCAAATTAATTAAAAAAATATATTTTCAGGGTTTTACTTCGAGTACGAATGCTATATTACATTAAGCACGAAATTATTGGGGATTTGGTGCAGCAAATTAACGACGGTGTCAACATAAGGTACCCCAAAACAATCTATTTACATTTTTCTTTTTTTTCTTGTAGCATTTTAGTAAATATTTTATGAAAAAAAAAAGAAACAGTTTGTGGTGTCTTTAAGAAATTAATCATATACATAATATCATTCATTAGCATTAATTCATTACCCTTTTTTTTAATTCTACATTATTATAAAACTCTTTAGTTTGGACATTATGCGACAAACAGCTTTTTAAGCTTTATTTCATTTTTTTTTGTATAAATTTTCACCCCTTCCAATGACTGTTGCTTTCTTAATTTTGCAAGAGATTCAGACAATATTTTGGATTTTGTAATAATACCGTTTGGGGAAGTTAACAAATATTTCATTTTTAGCTTGCTCAAAATTCATATTTGGTGTGAGGATCCAAAATATCTTTTTAATTTATTTGATAAAACTAATATAACTATACTAAAGAATCACACACAATCATTATATTTTAGCATGTTTTTTTTTACAATGTAGCAATTCTAAATTGAAAGAAAAAAAATATTGGTTAATTGGACAGTATAAACAAAAAGATCATCATACTCTTTAATTTGTTTAAAAAGGAAATCTATATATTTTTTTTCCTGTTGGTTGAGTCTTCAAGTTTCTATATTTCCTATTAAATTGAATATTATACGATATGAGACTTACAAAGAATACTGTATTGGGCTTTGTTGTTGAAACTTACAAAACTTTTTTCCATTATTTTATAATATATTTTTGTTTGTTGTTTTAACTTTTACTACATTACCTATAATATTCTATTCTAAAAGAATACATTATAAAAGTATATCTACCGGAAAATCGTGAAAAATTAGTCATATGGTAAGGTGCCCTACTTGATAGAAAAGCAAGTAAAGTTATGGGTAAGTTGTATTCTTTTATTCTATTTTTTCTTATTTTTTCCTGACTTTACCATGAATTCAAAATACATACAGTGGCATTTTCATTAAAATACAAAGAAGCACGAAAATTTGGAAAAAAATTAAAAGAAATTTTCTCTTTTCTGGTGTTTTTTGAATGACGTTTTTTTGTTCATTTGATGTTATGTATGTATATAATTATATACCATACAATAATAAAAAAACGCTACCTAAAGCAGAAATAACAGACCATAAGTAAGTTTCGACAACACAAAGGTATTTGGTAATTCTTATTTATCACATACTCTTATTCTTCACGTTAAATATAAAATCATTGATGTTGCTTTTGCATTTGATGATTTATTTATTTTTATTAAATAAAAAACAGTGGTGGACACTGATAGCGATAAAAATTCTCTGTACATTAAAAGTCAAAATTCATTAGACGCTGATCAGACCATATAACTAATCTGCAAAAAAAAATTGACTTTTCCAAATCTGATTGATATAAAACATTGGTCCGTATTTAAAAGTCAAGATTTAAAGATATTCTGTCCTCTTTAATAGGTTGAATATGACCCAATTATTGTGGATTTTATTCAAGCTTATTCGCGATTTTGCTTATACATCCTGCTGGATAGCATTGAAAACTTTCTCCCATAAATAATATTTTAAGAAGATTACTTAATTATTTACAGAGAATTCTATCTTTTATACCCAACACTGTCTTTGTTACAAAAAAATGTAGGTATATTTTGTGAATACGCAATTCAAATCAAATTAGTTGGTATGCCTCATATACATATACGTTATACCAACTATTTATTTTTTTATATATTTGGTACCTTAAAAAATGATGATCTCGTTTTAAGCACCTATACGTACTAATGTATAATATATTAAGAGTTTCCCTAATATTTAAAGAAATATTCGGGTATTTTAGGGGTTACAATTTTTACAAAAGAAAAGTAGATATTTCACGGCTTTTAGGCCAAAAAAATACAACGAAATATACGAATTTTTTCACCATGAGCAATATAAAAAAAATGGCGAATCGGGCGTTCAAAGCTACAAAATTGGTTACGTGCATTTTATTACTTTTCTACATATTTTGTAAAATAATCTTGTGACAAAATTCATCTATTTTGGCATAGCAGATCTTTATTAGTGAAGTTTCTGTACATAATAATGAAAGAAAAATGGAGAAATTATTGAAGAAACAATCAAGTGGAATTAACCGAATCAAAGAGTTTAAAGGGCTGTTTTATTAGTTACTTCTTATAAATTTGAGATTTTTTTTTACTATTTTACTTTCCTGATTTCCAATAAAAAGAAATTTCGTAGATTATTTCTATTTTTTTTTATATAAAACTTTTAGTTTCTTTTTTCTTTGCGTTTTTATTATGAAAACTACAAATATACGGCTTTCTGTGGTTTTAACTGTATAGTACCATAATGTTGTAGATCAGTAGAATTTTTTTTATTATTTTGTAGTGGATTTATATTTCATAGATTATAAATTATGTAATATATTCCTTGAACGTTTTGGTAAAACAAAGAATATTTTGTTATATTAATTTAATTTTTTGAAATTCAAATTCACTCGCTCAAATTCGATAGCGTTTGAGTTTGAAAGAAGAAAAAAAGGTAAACTCTTGCGATTCGGTCACTACTGTAGTAGACGATAACAAGATTTTTTTTCGTGATTGAGAAATGCTAGTAATATGCTGAAACAAAAAAAAACATTGTTTTTTTCTAAATTCCAAATTGGGTTATCTATATATCATGTAGCGATCTCCCAATTCGCCCGCCGCTTACCAGCGATCAGATGCCAAGCTCTTGGTGGAATCCAAAATGTTGTGACAAGAGTCTATTGGTTGGAACATATAAACATGGCTGTGAAAGTTATCGTCAGTTCCGGGCAGATGCAACGCTTTGTTTTCTGTCTCATTGTGGTCCACCGGAAGATGGGGGATTTTCAACGGCAAAGTAAGTTTTTTTCAAGATCATACACAAATCTGAAAATGTATTTTTTGAACAAAACAAATGGTTTAGTAGAGAAAAAAAACGTAGATCAATTCAAGAACTTATATAGGACTGTGTTAAGAAATAAGAAAGAAAGAAAGAGAAATATAAATCATAAAAAAATGCGAGATATTTAGAGACAATATGAAAATACGAGAAAGAGTAAGTATAAGTATAAAATATACTGGGAGAGTGATAACAAACCGATAAACAGTAAAAAACGCATATTTATAATACCTATATACATTTTAATAAAAAAAACAATACGAAAGAAAAGTGCTATTAATTCTCTCTAATATATGTTTAATTTCTCTATAATGCTGTGGCATGTTATTTATAACTATATTATACCAATTTAAATGAAACTAAATCGTTCCAAAATGGCTTATATTTTAACATTTATTATTTATTTATTTATTTGAAATTTTGCATGCCATTTTATTATTTTTTTAAATTTTATATTTTATATATTCTTTATATTTTATTCTCCATTATATGGCTAAAGTAAAACCATCATATTTGTGCAAACATAATATTCTCCTTACCATTTCTATCACTCCACCAATCCATAATGACTACTTCATATTATATGCATATTTTTTTTTCAATTATTATATAAAATGAAAAAAAAATCAAAATCGTACAATTTTGGCAAATAACGTAGAAATTTAATTAACTTTTCTTGAAGAAAAAAAAAATTATCGCGTTTTTTTATGAAATTTATTTTCTTTTATATTTTTCTATAGTTTGGAAGATGACACAAACTCTAAGCATGATGAAGGTGATGAAGTAGATGATGATTTGACTGTTTCTAAAGATGAACAGCGAGCCCCATCTGCAACTGATTCAAAGGACACTGATCTCGATCGTCCAAGTAGTTCAGGTACATATGATGCAAAAGATCTTACCCGATGTTGTATGAGGAATACAATATCGTGTAATATATATTTTTTTAAATTTTCATCCGAATTATATTTCGAACTGCCTTTTATTCAAGGTATTGAAGATGAAGAGGCATTGCTAGCTGCCACATTATCATCTGAGGATCCACATACTTGGCCAACAATGCAAGATCTCAATACACGCCTTCGTCGTGTTATAACATCATATCAGAGAAATTACAAGAAGGAGGAATTGAAGCAGCAACAGAAAGCAAAGGTCTGTTTTTATTTTTTTTTTCAAAAATTTTATTTGTAAAAAAATGTTGAGCATTATGTTTTTAATTGGTAAAATAGTTACAGGCTCTTACAACAACCACATCATTACCATCAACCTCTACGCCATCGTCAATAAGTGGTTTGTCAATTTCGCCAGCAACAATTTCAACAACTGTGACAACAACGTCAACATCAGTGTCACACCAAATGCATGGAACTACCACGCAATCTTCACAACAACAACAACAGCAGCATCATCATCAGCAGCAACAACAGCAGAACCCACCAATGCCAACGGCAGCAGACTTTTCTTTGATGTTAAGTCTTGGATTGGGACTTAATCCTGCAGATGCGAGTCAATTGGCTAATTGGGATATTTCTAAATTGGCCATGTACTTGGTAAGTCTCCAAAAAACAAGTAAATGTTTTATCAGGAACGTAAAATAATAAAACAATTAAAAAAAACTTTTAGCAAAAAATGGGACATCGTGAAAAAATTGAACAGCAAGTGCGTGAGAAAGAACGTTTGCGCCTTGAGTCTGTGCAGAAGAAGTGGAATCGTCGGGAGGAGAATGAATTTTTAAGAGTTCTCACAGGATATGGTATTGACTTGCAACCATGCACACCAATACCGACACCAGATTGGACAAAATTCAAATCTCTCGCAAAATTGGAAAAGAAAAGTGATGAGAGCCTATCGGACTACTACAAAGTATTCATTGCAATGTGCAAAAGGCAGGCAAGTGTAAAGTTGCTGGACGATGAGAAGGGTCTAGAGGGGATTGTTGATGATATAAGTGAAGATCATGCAAGATTGATTTTGGATCGATTGGAATTGTTGTCGAAATTGCGTGAATTGGCGAAACATTCAAAATTAGATGAACGAGTCTATTTGGCTCAAAATAACTACGATACACCAGATTGGTGGGAATCTGGGAAGCACGACAGGGAACTTGTGAGGGCAGTCTTGAAGCATGGATTGTATCGATCTGAGTACAATATTTACAATGATCCAGAATTTTGCTTTAGCGAAACAGCTAAGAAATATGAGAAAGAACTCGAAGCCCACAATCAGAGGGCACTCATGAAAATGGAAGCAGAATTGATGAATCTCGAAAAGAAAGATGTTGTGCCGATGAAGGTGGAGGATCATGCGGAAGGAGCACTTAAAATTGAGAAAATGCCCGTTAAAGCTGAAGTGACTGAAGTCGTTGCCCAGAAATCTGAGGATGAGGGACAAAAGGATAAAAATGAAAAAGAATTGAAGGAAGGCGAGGAGAAAGATGCCGAATCCACAGAGGTGGTTTGCGAAGCTGAAGAAAAGCCCCAAGATGATGAGAAGGCCGATAAAAGTATTGAAGATATTGACACTGAGAAGGTGGTGGAGAATCAAGAAAAACAAATGGATGTAGTTGATGAACCTAAAGATGAGACTGAAGTGGTGTCATCAAGTGAAAATGATAAAAGTAAAAATGAAAGTGAAGCTCAAGAAGAGGAGAAACCTCCAGCAATTGTGGATGAAGAGAATCCAACTAAAGAAACAGTAGAAGCGGCAGATGAAGAAGTTAAAGAAAAGGAAGTTCCAGAGGAAGAGCCTATTGTCATGGAAGCAGAAGAGAAGGAAATTGAAAAGGTGACAGTGGAGAAGAGTCAAGAAAATCCTCCCTCAACTGCCAGTGTTCAGGAAATAATTTCAGAGAAAGAAATTTCAGTTGAGGAGGAGTGCAATAAACAAGCTGCTGAACTTAAGGCAAGATTCCCCGACTTGGAAGTCATACAGCCTGTTGTAAAACCCAAAACTACAGAAATTTTCCCGAAGGAAATATTGGCAATCAGAGGTAAGTTTTGCATAATTTTCTTTTTATTTTTTACTAAATAATTACAATAAAATGTTTTTTTTTTTATTTTAGAAATCAAGCCAATTATTCCTAAGTTGCTCTCTAAGCAAATCCTGATCAGATGGTTCCGTGACTTTGCTCTGGAAAAGAGAATTAGTCACATTATTCACTGTGTCGAGAAGAATGAGTGGCCAGTGGGGAGATCGTATTCTGCCTATACAGGATGCCAGGGAATGGATTTAGATGTTCCCCTGTATGAGACTGTAAAGCGAATTCCAACGGCAATTGATGTGAATCTCGCAGCTGCGGTTACCAACGTGGGTATGGCAGGACGATCAAATACCCCAGATGTGATAACAATCACAACAGATCAGGGTCTTTCGAAGCAATTACAAAATCCCAATTTGGCTTCGATGAATCCATCAGGTATGAGCGGAAGTGCTTCGGCACTCAGTCAAAGTATGGCTGCTGCAGCAGCAGCTGCTGTGGCTGCGTCCAATAAGAAAAGGAAGAGACATATTGCAATTGATGTGGAGACAGAGAGAGCAAAATTGCATGCTCTTCTCAATAACACACAGAATCCAGGCAAGTTTTCATTTTTTCTTAAAAATTTAAGAAAAAAAAACTCACTTTAATTACTTATTTTGCTGTGTTAGTAGGTCTTCAAAAACCAGCCTGGGGTGACGATGAATCCAATGAATCCCGTAGAAGTTCATCTTCAATGTCTCTACAACCACCTCCAGCACATCAACATCAACCACTAACGAGATCAACTATGCCAACATATAACAAACCAACTGTTATTCCTGGCACATCTAGCACCTTGACCCCAATTGATTTATCATCGAGGTTTGTTAATATATTTTTTTAATAAATTAATTTGTAGAGTTAAATTGTAAAAATCTTTCATAATTTGCAGCTTACCGAAAGTAAATATGGGGGATATGACAAAGAATCCCATTGATCTAAGTGAAGTCCAAGACTTTTCTATGTCAAAGTCAAAATCATCAAGTGCCAGTGCTATGTCCTCTGTCTATGGTGGAGCAACGTCGGGAAAAGGCAAATTGGACAATATGCTTACAAAGTTAATGAAGAAAAACAATTGCGTAAGTTTCTACTCAATTTTTTTATTTCTAATTAATTTTAATAAAAATCTAATTTTAATTTTGTTTTCTCAATCCGTTTTCATAGCAACCCATTGAGGAGCCGGTTATTGGAAAGGAAAAGAAACGGAGGAAATTAGATGAGATTGTTCTTGGACTGTCAGCTGCTCAAGAACAAAAAATGTATCCTGATCCATCTCCACCGATGTCCATAAAGAAACCCCAAGTGGCACCAAGTGTGTCCGTTACACCAGCTAGTGGTCCATCGCAATCGACTTCCTCGAGTGCCAATCAAAAACCATTTACTATTACCGTAACGAGTGTTCCAGGTAAAAGACGAAGTAATACACCTCATCACCAATTACATGCATATTTGACTATATTTATTTCAATTTTTGCAGCCACATCAAATAAAGGAGCATCAATGAAAAATCCCCCTGTGTCAGCTACAACGGGACTTCAGGCTTTGCAGAATATGGCTGGACTCGGGGGTGTCTCAACGAAAGACATGAATGCATTCCTCGCTGAAGCTGCAAAGGCGGAACAACAGGCAATGCTGAAGCAACATCAGAAACTCCTACAACAACTACCAGCATCGTCACAACAGCGAAAGGCCTATGAGGCTATGTTTGCTGAAATGAAGCACTTAAGGTATTGTATAGTGTACTACTAATGAGACATATGGCAAAACTCCACTTTTCAATGTAGTTCTTACCTTTCAAGCTCAAAATTGGGATCCTATCCGACCCACGATGCCAAAGTCAACAAATGGTTGGCTGAACAGAGTGCAGCTCTAACGGAGGAAGCTCTAAGTATGGACTATAGATCCCGATCTAGATCTAGGCAACAGTCAACACCTACAATGCAAGACAGTATCTTTAGTAGGAAAGCTCTCACGGGAGAAGAGAGTGTTCCCGTTATAAATAAGATTACAGGAAAACGACTTACAGGAAATAAGGCACCCCAATTGAAGAGACTTACTCAGTGGTAAGTACCTAAGTTTTGTTCTCATCTCAGACACTCTCTTCATAAAAAAAATCATTTTCATTTCAGGCTAACTGAGAATCCTGCGTATGAGATTGATCCAAAGTGGTTGGAGATGACACAAAATCCACAATCTCCATCACCTAAACCTTCACCATCAGAAGCAAGTACATCGTCGTCCTCTTCGTCAAAGGCACCCCATCGTTCGTCAGCTACTGCTGGAACGTCAAGTAGTAGTGGTCTAGGGCAGTCAAGTTCAGCTTCTAATACATACGGTGTGCAATCTCAATCACTGCCTTCGACATCCAAGAAAGGACGTACGCACGACACATCGGCAGCTCTCTCAAATGCCGCTGCAGCAGCAGCAGCAATGCAATTTCCCGGTTTGGCAGGTCTCAATCCAAACTTGTTGTCCAGTTTACCCGGCTTGGGGTCATTTGATCCCAAAAACCCATTACTCATGCCATTTACTGGGATACCCGGTTTAGCGGGAATGAGTGGTCTGGGTAATCTAAACAATATGAACTTATTTGCCAATCTGGCTGGTCTTGGGCTAGGTAACTTAGCTGGATTAGATCCACAGAGTCTTGCCACAATGATGGCCGCTGCTGGTGGTGGTTTAGATGCAGCTGCTGCCGCTGCCGCTGCAGCTGCTGCAACTGGTTCGCGAGGTATGAGTAGCAGTAAGGGACCGTCTACGAGTACAAGTGGGACAACAAGTAGTAGTTCCAAGTCTAGAAAAAGTGATATGACATCACAATCTCAGGCATCTTCTCAGAGTCATACAACACCATCTACGTCCAAATCATCGAGTAGTTCAGCAAGTAATGCCAATGCTGCCAATGCTGCATTCCCCTTTTTGTTCCCAAATCCCAGCCTTTTGTATCCATTAGGCCTACCGTACCCACTCACCCCGGGTATGTCACCGTATGATCAATTGGCACAATATAGTCTCCTCAATGGGGCTGGTTTGGGAGCCGTTAGTTCTGGTGCTTCTGCCTCCACGACAACTTCATCGGCACGACAGTCGAGTGGTAAATCATCGAGTACATCTGGACGCAGTAGTGGTGGCTCGCAGTCGAGTGTTGCATCTCCAGGTGGAAAGACCCGTAGCTCGTCGATGTCATCACGTGTGGATACGTCACAGCTACAGAGTCTACTGTCACCGCATGATCCGCACTTACTGGAATCTCTCAGTAGGGTAACAGGATTGGATATTACACAATCAACACGTGCTTTGGCTGGAAATTCGAAGATGGATGCAAAATTGGCTCGAGATACAGCAACAAAGGATGCCATGGAGAAGCTAGAGAAGGAAAGGAGGAAATTAATGGATAATCTCACGAGGACAGGTTTTGGATCCGATTTAGCGGCTATGCAGGCATTTGCTCAAGGAAAGCTCCCCTCGACATCTCTTACCCCGTCTTCATCGAAGGGTAGCGGAAGCTCCAAGGACTCATTGCCAATTCCATTGCCACCGGACTTTAGTCAGGCACTCTTTGCTGAGATGGCGGCTGCAGCGGGTGTGAGTGTGGGCAGTGGGAGTCGAGAGTCATCAAAGAGAACACGAGATCACGATCTGAAGGATTCATTTGAGCACATGAGTAAATCTCAGATGGAAATGCTGGCACGAAATTTGGGCATGAGTTCATGTATCTCATTAATCCCAACATCAACAACCAGCACAACCTCAATGGCTGGTTCGGGGCATTCAGACGATAAGGGGGTACCTGCAAAGCGTGTTCGTACAAGTGATCACCACAGCTCCTCCAGTGGGCATAGGGCGGCAGAAGAGGCTCTACCGCTGGTGATGGATGAGAAAATCCACACACGATCCACACGAAGTAGTGATCATTCAGCGGCAACCATCGAAAAGGTGACAGTATCACCTGTATCCGCCGGAGTGAGTTTGTCATCGTTGCCATCGCAGACCACAATTACCATCACACCCTCACCATCTACCTGTGGTGTATCACCAGTGGCACATCACAGCTCAGCGCCCGCTAGTTCGGTTGCAGCAACGTCTCCATCGACAACGGTGACGGCAGTCCCGGAAAATCTCACCAAACCCCCTCCGCCACCTGTAGAGCCGCCACCAACTACGGCATCTCCCGGTGTTACGCACGAAATGGATTTGGAGGATCTGATTGCACCGTCCAAGGTGAGCAAAGGTGGTGGGATGCTTGTTGAAGAGACTTGCTCAACAAGCCAAGTGACTGAAGGAGGTGCGGAGGAGAAGAAGGCAAGTTCTGAATCGGAGGAACAAGCACAAGCTGCACCATCACTGGAAGCTGAAGCGGAAAAGAAACCAACAACGGGTAAGAGGACGCGTGGTAAACGACCACGATCTGGTGAGGATGTCGAAGCTATTGCGCAACCGGAACGAAAGAGAGAATTGCGCTCAAGTGCTGGTAGAGCAGCAGCAGCTGCAGCAGCGAGAATTGCTGCAGAGGCTAAGGCGGCAGCTGCTGCGGCGGCTGCATCGAATGATGAGACTCTCAATTTGTCCACAAGTGACGAGAGTAAGACTTGACTAAAGACCAAATCTCTTCGGAGAAATCATTGAGACGCACCAGTAGCGGTGGGTCGTGTAAAAAAGGCGCCCAGAAGGAGGAGGAAGTAGGATGACGCGACATCCCCCCAGGCGCGGATGCGGTGGTGTGGACAAGGGAAGGGCCCTCTCATCACATGATATTGTGTAATAAAAATAATTTATTTATTTTTACCTAATTCCCCTATTGAATAAGTGTCTGATATAGAAGTGATTATGTGGAGAATATAATGTAATAAGGAAATTCTCACTTATTAACAAAATCAAGCAGTGTTCAACGTATCACATGTTTCAATCGCCGCGCGCCCTTTTTTTTTCTTTGGAAAAAAACAGAAAACATGGAAGTTGGCAAGAAAAGAACATTAGGAGAAAACTAAAAAAAAGTGACTGCAGAAATGATAGTAAAAAAAATATGTGACTGTTTTTTTTTAAATGGATGACATGGAAGAATAAAAAGAGAAAGCTAAAATAAAATATATATACAATGAACCAATATTGAAGATATTCTCTAGTAGACGTAAAGCTATTGTAATAATTCTCCGTAATAAAAAAAAGAATATTGAAAAAAAATAACTTAAATTTTAAATTTAAAAAAAAATGTAGTGGAAAGTTGAATCAAATTTTAATGTAACATTATGGAAAAAATACAAGTATTTATACAATTACAAAAAAAATTAAAAAAAAAATTAATGAATATTCTATTTGGATACGCAAATGAGCATTTTCTGTTTATCTCACTACCTATATATATAAAATATTGTATTGTAATTTTTTTTCTAAGAAATACACACTTTGAAAAAGTTTATTTAATATTTTTTTCTTTTTATTTTTAATATATCTGTTTTTTTATTAATTTATATTTCGCTCAGAAAATTTAGAAACAAACAAAAAAAAATCTTTTTCAATTTATTATGAGAAAATAAAGAAAAAAAAAAACGTATATAGTTATTATTATGTGACTTAGAAAATTAATAGACAAAAATCCATCTCTTTGGAGATCAGAAAATTTATTCATATTTAATCTTAAATAAATTTGGATGAATAATAATACATACTTTACATACCTATTAAAATACGATAATAAAAGAAAAAATACTGTAGACAAAGTATAATAAATAAAAAAAAATAATTAAAAAATACTTTTTTTATTTTTTCAATTTACAGGAAAAACTGTCTGACAAAAAATAGGCCTGACGGTGTTTTACTTTCTTCCGATATTGGTAAATCATGGAGCACCGTATTTGAAAAGGGTTTTCAAAAATTCTAAATAAAAATGTCAAAGGTTAGAATAAACGTCAAACGTTGGAAGATAAACGTCAAAAATCTATAAAGGAACATAAAATATTGGAAATACGTCGAAATTAGAAAAATACTTCAAATATTAATAAGAAATATCTATCAAACAATAGAAGAAACATCAATCATTAAAATAAAGTTTAGACAAAAATCGTCGATCGTTAGAAAAGAAAACGTCAAATTGGAATATTGTCAAAAACTGTAATTTTTAAAAAATAAAATTGTTGAAGTACTAAATAGATGAAAAAATCAGGGTTAATCGTTTCAGGACCCTATAATGAATATAGCGTATGAAAGGTATGAAATGACGTGAAAATTTTTTTTGTATGTTTCTTTGTGATCAAATAGGACATTTTTTTGACCAAAACTCCAGTTTTTTAATTTTTGGTTTTTCGTCCTTCATGATCCTACGAGTCCTTGGAGTGTACTTAAATTTTTTAAAAATGAGCTATGGGACGAAAACGTCCCATCGGTCCTTAACATAAAATTGCAGGTGTCCAAAATATTAGTAAGATTTAATATTTAAAATCGTTCGTTTTATTAGGATTTCTTGTCAAAAATCTCAATTTTGCTTTTTTTCTATAAAAAGAAATTAATTTATTAAAAAAAAATGATTTTTTTTTATTAAAACTAAAGCTTCCCAGGAAGTTAATTACTTGCTGAATTAAAGATTCCTGCTTATTGCCCTAACTAGTTCGATTTGATCTCAGAGGCTACTAATCCCATTATTCTCCAGAATTTACACCTGGAACGAGAAGTGAAGTCTCGAAAACAAATGGTATCCAAACGCTAATGGAGGTATTCTCTATGGCAGGCTAAAAGTTTTCTTACTCTACCTAATGAAGGAAAAAGAACGTTGCTGCAAATTACTTGAATTCTTTTCAAGTCCAAAAGTGGATGACTTTTTTTTTGTAGACACCTAATGGGAGGATTTAAATCGAAAATATAGCTGACAAGACGTTGCATTTTCTTGAGCAGTTTTATTCATCACTAAAATGCATAATAATTATGTTTTAATTATTTTTTAAAACTTATTTATTTCTTTACACAATACCCCGCTGGAAATTTTTAACAAGAGTAAGATATACAGATAACTTGTAATTTGTTTTTTTTAAGGATATTCAACTCAACAGAAAGAAGAAATTATGATTTCTTTTTTTTTTTTAATATAAATTGCGCTACAGAAGGGTTTTGAAACATCACACTGGCGTCCGCAAGGTTAACATGGGAATTCGAAAGAGAAGGGATAAAAGATGTGGACAAAATGAGAAAGGAAATGAACTCTCATATACAAAGTTGTGCTCACAAAGTGTCCTTATCCACACTGTTCAGTCAATTTCGTTGGATTGCCTCATGGAACTTTTAAATTTCTTACATTTCCTTTCTTCTTCTTTCTAGTAATCCAACGACCACTCGTTCTCTGCTATGAACCCATCGACAACTTCCTTCATGGAGAAATTGGGAATAAGCTGATCTTGTGTGAGTTTGACCCTTGTTACGGGATCGAAATGTCCAACACGCTGAAGATGCTCCTCAATATCTTTTCGCTCATATGTTATACCTGAGGGGGTAATTACGGGCTCCTGGAGGATTTCAAAGCTGATTTTTCCACATAGATAGTCCGGAACTTCCCTTTTTCGGCGCCTGTCGTCTACTTTGGCAAACAGGTTGTTCAACTCCGTCACATGATTCTCACATTCGCGCTCAATTTCGGCTGTCTTCTCCTTCACAAAGTCTTCATTTGCATTGTCATCCAACTTCAGCTTAGCTATTCGATTCTCCATATCTTGCTGGATCAGGCGATTCAGGTACGTTTGCAACTCAATCTCCTGGCAAATACGCTTCTCTTCCTGAATATTCCATCGCTTTTTGCGTGCCAGACGCAATTGTGAAGCAATATCATCACCAAAATTGCGCCTCTGATCACGTGCTAAATCATTAGCTCGCTGTAGGTGCTTAATTGCCTCATCGTATAGCTCCAGCTCGAGGAGACTCTGGCCAAGGAAGAAATGTGCCTTCACCTGATTCTGCTCAATTTCCAATGCTCTGCGGCAATCACTACACGACTGATCCCATCGTTTCAACTTGAGGTGGCACAGTGCTCGATTTGTAAAGTAAATGGCTACATTAGGATTTTTAATCTGAAAAGAAAAAAAATTAAAATAATGGATCAACCTTGTAAAATTCGAATTAGAAAAAATATTAATTAAATCTAAACTATGTGTCTTCAGAGGATTTTAATGATTTCTAATTCTCCTTCCTTAATTTTTCTTCAATAAAAATTCATTAAAGAGTTGTAAAGAAATGTTATTGTAATGATATTTTGCTGCGATTTCTCCCTACTAAGTGGTGCGTGTTTAGGTTCTTTTTTAATCCGATTTAAAATCCTCAAGTTTTGTTCATGATAATTAAATTAGGTACATTGGTATACATATTGTTTGAATACCAAAGCATCTTAGTGAGTAAATAGAAGAATAAAAATAACAAACAATACACACTGCGCTAAAAATATCTTTATGTAAAAAAAGCTCCATTAGGAGAAACGCGTTAAAATAGGATTCATTAACTTGACCACGTTTTTCGATATTTTTAACCTTGCAAATATTTTTTTTAGCTTTTTTTTAATTGGTAATAAAAAAGAAATTAATTTAAAATTTGTAGAAAATTATTATTTTCTTTTCTTTGAATGTTTTTGTGAATTAATTTCGTCACCACTTCAACTTTGTTCTCCTGCCTATCATTTTGCAATTTGTAGCTTATTCTTTTACCTTAATTGAATGGTTTTGGGGTGAAATAAGCAAAAGGCAGTGGTAGTACATCAAATTGAATCTGTACATCGTAATAATTTGTAATTTGGATCAATAGAAGAATGGAAAAAAAAATATGAAAGAACTTACTATAGCTTTTGTGTAGCATTGAATTGCTTCTTCAAATTTTCGTGCACTAAAAAGCCTATTTCCCTGCTCCTTCAGTTCAGCATCTGTGAGATTTGCTGTTGTGTACATATGTTTGCTCATTTTCTCTATTTTATTTATTTTAACTGCCCTTTTATTTATTTATAATCACACAAACCAAAAGTTCTTCTTTCTTTGATTCACTTTTCACAGTCTCTTGACATTTTATTTATCGAAAGTAATGCAAAGGAGTTGCATGTTGACATTATAGGTGGCACTCGTGTACCTCTCTCGTATTGGAATCTTGTTGATTTCCGATGGAAGAGTCTTAGGAAGAAATGAGGACGAAATACTTGACATGTCTCATGACATGCGACAAAACTCTATACAAGTAGGAGAGAATCTTTATTCTAAGAACGTTAGGATTTTGTTAGGAATTTATTCAGGTATCAAAATCAAAGGTAATTTTAAACTAAGAAGTTTGAGAAATGATAAGAAATTGTATTATCTGATTGTTTGTCACATGAAATTCCCGGACATCACCATTTACGTGATGTGTACATTGGATATTCTCCTTTATTGAGATGCGTCATATTCAGTGTCATGTACTCTATGTTGGTTGTTGGGTTTTGTGTCCACTGCGGCCCATTCATAAAGCCACCCCGAATCAAAAAGTAAAAAAAAAAGCATAAAGAAAAGTTTGTAAAACTTCCCAAAGAATTGGCTTTTTTCTAATTCCTTTCTAATAAAGGTGTGCAGCAAATATGCAATTGCGTGAGTATTGAAATAAAATGTCAAATAGTGTGTTTAGTGAATCGGCAGAGCTTCCACAAGAAAATCACAAATACACTGCACAAAAAATTAAGCAAAAGGTTATTATACTTCTGAATTTAATTGGAAAATTTATTCATTTTAATGAAAATAAATTGTTTTCGCAGTTCCTTGGTGGAGGTGTTGGGGATCTCCCACGAGCGAAAAAAATAACAGCATTGGAGGATGCAGAAGCTGACATTTTAGAAAAGAAACGCGAGGAATTGCAAAAGGAGCTGGAAAAGCAACTAAAAATGGAGTCTCAGGCAAAGAAGTCATCGAAGGATTTAATGAAGAAGCATAAAAGAGCACCACGTCGCTCTACTACATCCGATAGTAGTAGTAGCAGTTCCGATTCAAGTAGCGGTAGGAAAAATTCGAGCAGCGATGATGACTCTTCTTCTTCATCCAGCTCTTCGTCCCGAGATTCGCGGAAGAAGATGCTCAAACGGAATATAAAGAGACGTCGGGATTCAAGTAGCTCATCAGACGATCATCCGCCTACAAAGAAAAAAACTACAAGTCGAAAATACTATCAGGCTAAGAAATTAGCCGTAAAGGCTCATGCGAAGAAGACGTCATCTCTCAAGAATCACAGCTCAAGAGCTATTACACCACTCTCATTGGGCGGGAAGCGTAGTACTTCTCCCCTAAAGACCAGCCAGAAAGTTCAACCGAAAAAGGCTCTGATGAAAGAGAAGCATCATGGGCTACTCATGAAAGATCGTTCACGTGATACGAAGGATCGTGAATTGCACCGAGAAAAAGATAAAATACGGATGCATTCGAAAGATCGTGTAAGAAGTAGAAGTCCCGTGAAGTTGCGTGGAAAATCTCGTAGTCCTCGAAGGAATTCGCGTGAAATGAAGCGCAAGAGTCACGAGAAACGGTTAAGTCCATCGAAGGTGAGGGGTGTTCTACGACGTGATCGTAGTATTGATCGTGCTGTAAAGGAACCACGACGGCATGAGCCAACATCATTGGTCAAAGAACGTGAACGTCGTGATAAGGAACGTGCCGACAGGGAAGCAGCTAGAAATAAGGAAAGAGCCGAAGCTTTGGCACGATGTCAGGAGAGGCAGCGGGAACGTGAACGTTTAGCAAAAGAGAAGGAAATATCTGATAGGGAGAAGACAGAAAGAGGAAAACATGGGGATCGTTTGCTCCCTCGTCCAGCAGAGAGGGCAATGGCACTCGCAGCCAGTAGGGGTGAAAGTCACGAGAAAGGTGAGCGAGAGCGTCCTCGTTCACATGGTCGCAGTAATCTTCGGGCAGGAGATTTTAGTGATCGCACATCATACGATGGACGTCCAGGCGGTGATCGACGTTACCATGATTCACCAACATTGCGACGTGATCGTGAAGAAAGGCACGTGGATAGAAGTCGTGAGCATGAGTATATGATTGTGAAAAATCGTTCTGATGGGCGTATGGATGCAAGAACATCCCTCGGGTACGATAGCACGCGTCGGGGCGCACGGGAGGATCATGAAATGTACAGCGATGCTCCAGTAGAGGGTAGATATGAGACTCACGATGATCGTCATATGTCACACGATTACACATCTACCCGTGGACAATATGGATCTGGGCAGATGCACAGAGATCACGAGTGGGAGCGTGGAATGGATCAGGGCAGAGATAGAATGTATGATCGTCAAACGGATCTCGTTCAGTCCAATCGGCCACCATTGCAAAATGAATGGGAGCGCAATGAAATGAACATGTCAGGGGTATCTGGTGCAATGAATCGCACTGGTGATTCATACGCAGAGGGTGGAGAGTGGAAAATGAATGAGCGTCAATGGGAAGATCCGGGAGTTGGGAAGCCAGTGGGAAATTGGCAAGGTGGTATGAAGGATGAATCTTGGGAAGGCTATCAAGATCGCGACACCTGGATTGATCGACAGAGGGATGCACCGGAGGGTGGTAGGAGATGGCAAGGGCGTCGGACAAGCCATCAAATGATGCCCTCAGGCGATAACGATGGTCGTGCTGAATCCTATCGTCGTCCGACACATGGACACTCACATATGTCTCAAATGCAAAATGATCACATAAATCCCATGGGAGGTAATCCCTCTGGAGGATTTCATCACAATCAAGGTATTTTTGTCAATTTCCCTGAGCAACTTAAAGTTTGTACACTTTTTGAATAAACTTTTCTTCTCGAAACGATTTCATGAGCTTCCCGGAAAGTGCCATAAGTGACTTGGAGTTGTGCAGGATAACTGCCAATTGCATCAGGAAGTTTCTAATGGATCTTTGGAACCTCCTTTTCAACACTTGGTTGATCCTTGATAGCATTTAGGGGTCAAGATCTGTCAATTTAGCAAGTCCTCTTTGAAATTTCGTGAGGGATTTTTATAGCCTCAGATTTTGACCCGAAGATGACATCAAAGATCAGTCGGGTGTTGAAAAGGACGTTCCTAAGATCCCTTAGAAACTTCCTGATGCAATGAATAGGATGACTGCACAATTTCCAGCAACTTATGGCACTTTCCGGGAAGCACATCAAACCGTTCCGGGAAGAAAAAGTGTACAAACTTCAAGTTGCTATTTTCCTGCTATATTTCAACTATTTATAACATATTATTATTTTTGTTAGGTATTCGTCATATTCAGCAATCTCATTCGGGATCATCAGACATGATTGTAGGGATGGGCGTTAAAGACTATGGAAGTCAAATATCAACCCAAACACACTATACGCAACAGAATCAAGTCCCTATGCAGAGTCCTCTAAAGCGTCCTAGGATGAGTGAAGAAACTGGTGGAATGATGTCCGGAATGGGGCAACGTGTAGTAGATCAAAATCCCCCCTTATTGGATACATCTACACGAAAATTGGGCAAAATTTCCAACATTTCCGAAGAAGCAATTGAGGATAACTTGAGCGAAATCAGTGATGATGCGGATGATATTTTGAATAGTGTGGTAAGTGATTATCCCAAAAACTAAGTTTAATTTTTATATAACAAAAAAATGGGGGATTGTTGTAAGAAAATTGTGGGAAATTAAGAATTTCCCTTTAGAAAAGTCATTGAGAGAAATCTTCTACTTTAACGAACACAATTCGTGGTGCATGCACCCCAGGAAAACTGTGTGCAGAATGTTGGAAATGATGTTACGCGACAAGATTGTGCTTTTTACTCAACATACAACCCTAAAGCTGAATATAAATTAGTAAGAATATAAGCTAGATCTAAACCAAAGATTTATTTTCTTTGTTGTCTGTTCAAGGCATTAAGAATGAAATGATTGTCTTAATGTTTACTTTATTTAATTGCAATTGTGTCGCAGCGAAATGAAAAAGAACAAATGAATTAACAATATTTTTTTTGTAATTAAAATAATTGCAAAAATGCTAAATAATCCGGGAAATTATCTTTAAGATGGAATTCGAAACAAACAATAAAAAAAATAATACAAGATTTCTCTCTTTCCCGAAAAAAAAAGAAAATTATTAGAAAAATTACAAATTAGAGCTAAAGATACTTTTTGTTTATTAATTTTAGTTTTTATTAATAAATAATAAAATATATCTCCTATACAAGTAGAAGCTAAGTGCATCATTTCAAGCTTAATGACCTCTTTTAATAGATTTTCTTTTATAAAATTCATTTAATGAACAATTATTTTAATTATTTTCTTTATAATTAGGTGTTTATTCACTTTTTTTTTAAATCTTAAATTTTTGCAGGAAAATATCACGGAATTTAAAAATGAAGAGAACCAAGAAGCAGGAATTGCGGAAACAAGAAAAGTAAGTGAAGGACCAAAGAATGCTCCGGAATCTTTGGATGAGAGTAAGGATGATGGTGGTGAAAAGATTATAAAGGACATACAGGATGACTTCAATTTGGGATTTGAAGAGATATCTGATGGTGAATTGGAGGAAGAGGCACGCGTTAAAGGTCTCGGGGATGCTTTGGGTGTTGATTGGACTAGTTTGGTTACAGAGAGTCGCGCAAGAGATCAAGCAAATCAAAGTGATGCAACTTCCGTGCGACAAAAGTGGAAGCATCATGAGATTTTACTGAATTTGGGTATTTCCACGAAAATGGCAGGGAAGGAGTTTACGCAGGCACTATTGGAGCGAGCTAAACAAGCAGCTCGAGAGGAGAGGGGCGGAGACAAAGGGGTGGAAAAGAATGGGAATGGGGGGAAGGAATTGGGAGAAAATGAGACAAATCAGACGCATAGTGAAGTAATTCCGCATCATGTGGCAGATGTTCAAGTGGCACAAAGGAAGGCTAAAGACAGGAGAACTCGTCTCATATCGCAAGCACCAGGATGCTTTAGTCGAGCACTCAATGCACGCAGAGATTTGCAAATTCGACGACAATTGTGTGGTTTTCCCATACAAGAGGTACATTATTGTTCTGTGAATCCAGAATTGAATGTTCTTGCTGTTCAACTATTTAAAAAGGCAACGTCCTTAGCAATATAGTAATTCAAATTGATATATAATTTTATTCATCTGTAAAGATGTTTTTTTTTTAATAAATAATTCATTTAAATAATACTATTGTACGGAAACCTTGATATGTATAATAAATAAATAAAGTCTTAATTGGCAAATAACTTCGTTTTTTCTTTATCAATGATTCCTTCGTTGTTGAAGTTTCCATTCTGAGACACGTAGAATTAGGGAAAATAAAAAAAAATAGAAAGAAAATTGTAAATTTTACTGCACACGCTCCTTTTATTTGTGATTCGAAAATGTTTCACATACTTAACTGCAATTTGCGAAAAATTTCATAATACAAAAAAACATTTTGGCTGCAGTTTTTTTTTTTAAATAAAGTATAGTATATAATTGTTTTATCTCTCAATACCTCTTACATCTACAACATACAAGCATTTTTTTATTTGTTCAGAGTTTCTTGTTCGTACATAAATGAGAAGAATTAAATCCTATAAAGTATTCTTTTTATATTCTCTGTTGTTTTGTGTTTTATCATTATAATGTGATAAAAAAGCGACTAGACTTTTCTTTAATCATTACATAAGAAATTTATAAAGAATTTAGCATATTCTCCAATTATTTGTATAATGCTAATGCCGCTAATGCCAAAAAGATCATTGAATGTATTTTCAAATAATAAGAAAAAATCCTTCGAGTGAAAGCCTATTAGTTGGTATTCTATTTCGTGGCGAACACCAAGTATTCTCATTTTTTAAGAAATTTCTGACTTTATTGAATTTTCTAACTAACATACGATCAAGAAAATGTCATTATTGAAAACTTTATTTAAATCGGTCAGAGATCAGAGCCGGCAAAAGTGGCATAAAAGCAAAACACATTAATAAATTAAAAAAAAATTATTTTAAATAAACTAGTAGCTTTCACTCGAAAAATTAGATATGAATCGAAAGGCTAGAATCCAATTTAAAATCTTGCTTTAATTTTTTTTTAACCTTTAAATAAAACAGATTCTAAATTCTTTTAATTATGGAGAATTTAGAATTTACGTCTTCATTTTGATTATATATTTTAAGATCAAATTAAAAAAAAAGAATGTAAATCTGTTTCCATCCAAAAGATCAAAGAAAAAGATTCATAAAAAATCTGATTAAAAAAACAATAAAAATACCATTAAGCACATAATTATTTTTTGATTTTCAATAGAATTTCTAAACAATTATATTCCTAATTAAACTATTTCATAAAAATTAAGTGCGCACGTGTTTGCAAAAAAAAATCACAATATGTTGATGCCGTAGTTCAGCCTCACTAAGAAATAATTAAGCAGGGAATACAATAATGCGTGATGGATGGAAATTTTAATTTTATTGGGCGGATTTTCCATATTTATATATTTAATGAGAAAATCATAAATATTAATCCCCAATTCATTCAATAATTATTTTCTTTCAATTTCTACCTATATGTGATTCTTTCGGATAATACTTTATACACCTACATATTATGCGCGTTTTTTTGAAGTTTTTCTGTCTTTCATTTGCCTGATATTTCGTGCATTATACAATCATTCCTATTCGAAAATCTATCTAAAAAATATCAGGAAAATTTTCAATTTGTTTTTCTTTTAAACTATTTAAATATTTGGTGCAAAATCAATTTATATCCTAGAGTAAAATTTATTAAATATTAATGACAATACAAAATTGTCAATTTTATATATTGCAGTGTAACCTAATTATTTCATACAAGCTCTCATTATGTCCAAATGTACATACATAATTGTTAGAATTTAATAAATTAATAATGAATCATTATAATATGCTACTAAAAATACATAAAGGGAATGTAAACTAATTTGAAAATTTGTTTACAAAAGTTTGGGTTTCATTTTTAGAATTTCCATTTAGTAATAGATATTTCTAATTTAATATTTAAACCATTTTAGTTGATTGAAATTCATAATGCATTAATAACAACTATAATGTATGTAGTTAAAATGATTTTATTTAGAGTAATTTTGAATTTAAATAAAAAAAATTTAAAACTCTTCAAGTAATAAATAGAAATATTTTATACCAACACATTAATAATTTCTTAATTCTTTGAGACTACTGAACAAGTAAATTTATGATAAAACAAAAATTTTGGAGATAATGAAATTTGCATGAATTTTGAAAAGGTTACACTATGTTTTATATTTTACTGTAATCGTTTATTATATTATTTTCTTAACATAATTCTTTTTATCATATATACAGGAGAAGAAAATTCATATCTTTTGATTCCTTTACACTGTAACTAAAGGCCTAATATCTTTCTGAACAACGTAGAATTTGTGCTTCTTACCGAATAAACCCCAAACAACTGCAATATTTTCTATTATAACATTAATTGGGATTGTACAAACAGCTCCAGCTGCACAGAGGATGAATTTTGCCAATCCAAAACGATACACTGAGAAGGATTTTATCACGCCAAAGATGTACATATAAATATTTACGGCAGCAATAAACGTACAGATTACGTCAAAAAATTGCGGACACGGGATGGGGTATAGGGCAGCAAAGATAATATTTGAGGCAGATAGTGGCATTGTCACCCATGAATATATGCTGAGACACAAGAGGGATTTGTATTTGTGCGGTACACCTTTTGAATGTACCACGAGAAGTATTCCCTGGAGCCATCGTTTGCGTTGCTGGATGAAATCTAAAAGGGTGAAGGGACTTTTCTCGTACATTTCGCCATCGATGAAATTGAACGTGTACCCCATGCTGAAGGCGCGCATCGCGAAATAGCAATCCTCTGCTATTGAACCATCAATTCCATTGTCGAAGCTCACATCTCTCTCAGCGGCCACCTATTGAAATTGAAGAAAAAAAAATCAGGAACTTTATTGATACAAATCAATTGTTATACTGAAAATTATTATTTTCCGCATTTTATCAGTCTTAATCAGAAATTCATACAAATAGATATGAAAGATGAAAAATTTAAATTAATGAGACTAGAGTTTTTTTTAAAGCTTCAAAATTTTTTCTCTGGTGTGTTTAACTTCAATTTAGAAAACCTTGTAAAATAAAATGGCTTTGAAAGAATATTATTACAATTGAGAACAATTTGTCACACATTTCGGGAACCTTGATCTTATATTATGTGTCATACACCACACTTTGAGAAGCTCTCTAGGTAACCATTTTTTTACGTAAAGTATTCGCATACAATTCATGGCATAAAATTGTATAATATAAAAAAAAAATTATTGTATAAGAAAAACTTACTTGACTGACAACGTAGCTTCCTTTCCAACTGAAGAAGGGTTTGTGGAAAAACTTGAATTGAAAACGCAGCTTCCCCATGTCGTCACTAACACGATAACTATCCGCAAGTGTTGTTAACCAATTAACAACATTTTCATTTGCATACGTAATTAATCCCTGCCCAAATTGATGTTTTCCATCTAAGACGAAGTTTATTATCCCACGAATACTGTTTTCTGTTAGGAGTGTCTCCTCATCCAAATGTACAATCCAATCATTGTTGTTCAGTATATTCACAGAGTCTTCTAGGCAATACTGCAGTGCGCGTGATTTGAAGAGAGCTCCACTTTTTGTCTTGTACTGCTTCGGTACAACAACTTCTCGTATTCGTCGATGCTTTGGCAAATTCAGTGCTTTATCCGTAACGACTTCAACGAGAAAATTCTCTAAGCCCGTATCTAGGCACAGGTTCATATTTCTCATAACATTTGTCTTAACTAAATCAGGGAAGTCACCACGTGTAACGACCCGTATACAGATAAAGGGTGCAAGGAGTGGTGATCCCTTAAGTACAACTTTATCTGGGAAGGCATTGTAGAAGATGAGACCGCAAAAATTGAACAACACTTGCGGTAATGTTAGGAGTGTCAGAAGTCGCAAAAAGTACAGTGCAGCACACCAAATATCACCATATGCTTCACGAGGATCAATTGTTATAAAAGAATTTTCATCTATCCGTATTGCTCCAGAGTATATTTCGGCAATGATAATAATTGTAACAAGGAAGCAGCAGTGCAAAATGTGCTTTACCGTGGATCTCATGATAGTCATTAAATTTCAAAGCACCCTTTTTCTTTGATTCCTGACCACTCTATTTTGATTGGTATTTATCACTTCATACACGCTCACATGTGCTTTTAAGGCTCTCTTCCAAAAATTTGTAAACTTTTCTAGTTTTCCTCTGAAGTTGTTTTCAGCTGTGATACTTTTAATTTTTCTGGGATCCTTTTCTTTAAATTTTCTTATGTGCAAACAGCATTTTTTATTGTTCGAATTCTGAAATTTAAAAAAATAATTAAAATGTTAAAATCTACGCACAATTTAAAGTCCTTAAAAAATACCTATACAGAATAAAAAAATCCGATTTATAGTCATTTTTAGTCATTCGATTTTTTTTTAACGGCGATGCAAAATACTACGAAAACAATGTAATGCTTCACTCACGGTTGTACCCTGACTAACAAGAATTAATCCTCTCGCCAAACGTTTCATTGAACTTAAAATTAGCTGAACCAGTCAATCTTTATCAGTTATTACGAAAAAGCTAAATTGTATTTATGACTATAGGGTATCACTTGGGGCATTCAAGATGTGAGTAGGAGTCTTGGGTTTATATAAATCAATATAGGTACCTTGAGTAATGTATAGGTATGTATTATGTACTGCAATGTACCTGCAAAGTATGTCTGAGCGAGAATTTTTATTTTATAAATATTCCGTACAAGTAACTTGTGTAATTTGTTCTCATTATCTCTCAGATAGTCTTATCTTATTGTTAGAAGTGGAAGAGTAGGTATTTTTTTTACTTAACATATTTACCGTATTTTCATAAGAGCACAAAAATGTGCTTTAGAGAGTTTTCTTCCAAGAATAATATTGTTTCAAGATTTAAAAAAAAATATCTCTCAAACCGTTTATTACCGTTATTATAGCTCTCTTCATAATAAAGGATCATTAAGGATACATGGCTCATTATTATTGTAATTTAAAGAAATAGTTTAAAAAAAATACTAGTCAATACATGGACTTATCTAGGCGGTTTTATTGCGACAATATTATTCTGTTACCTACAGAGATAAATGATAAATGGTCTAACTTATCACAAAATATACGCCCTGATTTCATTTATAGACCGAGATAGCCATGTACGTAATGTATCATTCATATATTTATAACTCTACTTCAAAATTACGCTACAATTTTGAATGAATTCTTGGTGCAAATACACTTTGTTTCCTTTTTATTGTTTTCTTGATTCATGAATAATACAATTTTACGATAGGCATGGTAGGTACCTTCTGTGTTTGTACTACTTCGGGTCACCTTAACCAGATGCTTCAATTTGGATGGCAGTACGATATAAAGTGACACAATATGCAGATACTATACTTGATAACTTCATATGGAAACACGATATCATTATTATCAGTGACTAATTCATCTTATAGAACTCTTGAAAAAAATTTCCGTTGAAAACATTTATCGCGGTGTTACGCATGCAGCTTTATCATAGCCGGTACAAATTGTTATTGTGACGTTCAAATAAATCATAAATGAACAATTTTTTCAACAGAAATTAAAAGACAATTTGATGGATTCACTATCTTGCGTCACATCTGCCGCAGACTTATAATTATATGTACATAATAAAATCTCTTTAAGGATAATGTTTTAAAGTTTTTTTTTATAAAAAACAAGAAGGCCAGAGGCAATAACCTCCGGATAGTACATATCTCGATAGTACAATAGTTCCAATACTTTTTCGCAACAATATTTTTAAATAAGAAATGCAAAATTTTTTAACTCGTGAAAAGTCATAAACAAAAAGAATCGTACAGCAGACATCTCATTCTCTTTATTGAATTGACTGTTTTAAAAATTCTATGAGTCATTCGAACTAGAGCAATGGTAAAGGTCATAGTATAGAAATTCATCGTATTACTTTTGGCTAGAATCAACGCCATACATTCATGCCTTTTCCAATTGGGAGTTATTATCACGCTATGCGCCACACATATGGACGTGATTTTGTGACGATTTTCTTTCTCCCACAACGTCAGGGTAATTATTGTCTACTTAGTTGCTATTCAGAGAAAAGTCTATGGTGATGACTGAACAGAAAAAGATAATTTTTGAAATCATAAATTGTGTGGTGGTGGGGGTTTTTGTGGGATTCCCATCTATACCTTAATAATTAAGCACCTACTTTATTATTCATTATATCGCACAATTTTAACAGTGACGGTTTTTAGTTTATATTGATAACAAAAACGATTTTTTAGTGGCGTTTTGTTAAAACTAAAAAAAAATACTCACATACAAATTATTTGTTTTATTATTTTCGATTTCGTGAGCTAATTAAAAATACTTTATATCCACAGTTATTAAAAATTAGCCAGGAAATAGCTTTAGGATCGACATTTTTGCAATTTAAATAAACCGAAACGTCGTTTGGTGACTATATTTACCCGCCGAATTTAAAAAAAAAAAGTCTGAAGCGGAAGGTTTCAGAAAAAGCTCGAAAACTCCCAATTCCCGTGGGGATAGAGAAAAATGGTCTGAGACAAAGTTGTAGGCCAGGAAATTTCCTATGAAAATGACCTATCGAGGAAATTTTCCTGCCTTTGGGGAATTCTGCAGATAAGTATTTATGCAAATTGACTTTTCTTTACCCCGGTCTCCCCTACCTCTTACAATTGCATGTGTGGGTATGTAGTAATGTATGTATTTGTGTGTGTAGAAATCATTTCCATGAAAGAAAATTGCCTCGGCACTTGTGACATCCATGCCAAATGTATATAGCTGAAAGAGAAGCCGCCCTTTGACAATTTGTCGTCATTTTATTTGGCCAAAAATTGCCGGCGACAAAATGTTCCGGAGAAAATTTGGAGAAATATTTTATCGGAGGGTTTGTGTTTTTAAAATCTATCAATGAAAATTAGGTCGAAATCTTCTTTTTTACACCCACTTTTCCCATCAAGGGAAAATGCTTCGAACACTTTCTCACACATTGTGAACCTCACCTTATTCACGCGTCAGTTTCGATACGATTTTCACACTCTTCACGATATAAATTTCATTAAATTCACTCAATTCACAGCTTACAGAGCCATTTTAAAAGCAAATATTTCCATGATAAACACCTACTGCACTGCAAAATCTCCCATTTTCACTGAAAATGTACGATACTAATTTTTTTTCTTACAATGCTCCTCCGTACATAACTTGACTCTGCTGAAGATTTTGCATCATTTGTGACACACAAAACATATTCTTAAAATAGCCGTTTTTACACTATTGTTAACTGTGTTTTCTACACTGCTAAAAAATGGTTGGCTACTTATTTTGTCGATTTGGTTGTGTGCAACTTACGATGAAACTTTCATAAAAAAAATTGTTTTAAAGTTCAAAAACTAGTAGAATATTTTGTTAATTGCTATGGTTTTCATGTATCAAGGCATCACTGGGAGATGACCTATGCGAATTTCTTGTAAGAACATTGTAGTAATACATAATTTCTTAGCTTCAAATTCTGTGCGACAAGTTGCATGCAATCGATACAACATCTTCCAGATCCGTAATAAAATGAATAAAACCAAAGATTCCATTAATAACTAGAAATTTATTTTAATAAATTATGAAATATATTTTTCTATAATAATAATTTGCTGACTTTTTGTTCTTATGAAAACATAACAAGAAAAATTTACGCTGCCGAACTTATAAATGTAAATTATTTACAAAAAATACATTATTTTTAAAATATTCTTTATCTTAATAAACATAAAACGATTTTGACAATAATGTCCAGCAACGTAGCCTTTTTCGCTTCTATCATCGAATGATTTTTTTCAGTTAGAAAATAAAAATTAACATTAGGAAAAATTATCCACAAAGGTCAATGCGAAGTCATGATAATGACATCCGGTGCAGATTTCCGAATCTCTTCGCTACGCTGACTTCGCTTAGCTTCTTCCAACTTCTGAGCTTCCAAGGCTTTCATTTGGTGATGTTGACAGTGGTGATGGTGTGCTATTGGGGGTGGTGGCGGTGGACATCCTAGGTCACTCATTTCTAGGATATTCGCCACTGATGGAGCTGATGGCTGGTTCACTGGATTGTTTAGCTCATGGCCAATGTTCGACATAGCTGGTGGTGAATTGTAGCCAAAGGTAGAAAATCGGATTTCACTAGAAGGAATCGGAGACTGCGTAACTTTGTTCCTAAAGATGGGTTGAAACAGGGACTCTCTATAAAATACAACAAACATAAAATCATTAATATGTATAATAAATTCATTGGAGGGGTAATATTTCTGTGTCATGTGCCGAATCGACAACTTTTAATTCTCGGATTAAGAAACAAAACAAATTCATGTACCTAATTTACAGTATTGTACATAACATCTATGTATAAGAACAATAAAATGCAAATTCCATTCAGATTCATTATGTACACCTAGTGATAAGTTAATTATAGATAATCCTTGTTTCAAGTTTAACCCACCATCAAGATTATATCCCTCACTTCTCTTTCGTGCAGTATATCCTGCATTATGTGACTAATTCTTGCAAATTTGCAAATTTATCTTAATGTCTTAATCTCGGATTTAAATAAATGATTTTTTTTAAATGAAAAAAAAGGCGATCTAAAGAGATCAAAAAATTATTTTAATAATTTATCCGATTATCCGTTTCCTATACAAAATTTGCTTCATCTAAAAATTTAACTTTAAATTTAATAAATAAATCAGTCATTTAAGTGGAAATTTCAATCCATGTTAAATGAAATTATTGCAATATCCTTCTAGAAACACACAACCTAATCTTCATACATCAAGTTCGTTCAATTCACCACATGGTTTAATTTGTGATATATTCCTGAATAAGATCCTATTAGTTTAAATGGAATTAAAATCAGAATTTTAAATGAAAATCTTTGAATTTCATTTACTGATATGTGGTCTAGAAAAGTCATGTTTAATTTAAATCTGAGTTATGTTCCGCAAAGTTAATTCATGTAGTGCATATATATGTATATAAGGTAAGTAGGTATACTAAATGGACCTTCATTGTCCATATAATAAAATTTTTGGTTAATGGGGATTCTCTGTTCTGTGGAAGAGTTAATCTTCTTACCTCGTTTGGCAAGCAATATCACACATCCCCACACCATCGCTGCTATGACTTTCATCTTGGAGACTACTTGTTCTCTGAAAAATATATAGGTACAAAAAAAAATACCAAAGTAATTGTGAATAAAAGTTTTTACGATGTTAGAGACGGGATGAATTATTGTAAGCTCATCAAACTTACCCAACCAACGAGTACTTCGGGGTGTTTCATTTCACAGTGGGTCACACTCCCAGTTGAGGGAATTGGAACAATTTCGCGATAGTACCGATTTGAAATGTCTGGCGAGTCTAGAATGCGCCCAGTATTGCTGATAGCATCTACGCTCTTTCCGCGTGGCGAAGAAGTTGAAACAGCCAATTTCGATGACAGATTTTCTCGGGACTTTTTTATCGATTGTCGCTCTTCGGGCAGCTTTGTTGAGTGACGACCCAATTCGTCCAATTTGCTCTCTTTAGATTGTCGAATGTGTTCCTGCATAATAGACATAATTGATAAATAATTGAATATTATTAATTAATATAGTTAATATAACTAGTATATGTAGGCTAGATTTAGAAGACGACAGCTCTTACTCAAGATTGTCAAGGAAGACTTTGATATTGGATTTCCATTAATAATTTAGCATTAATTCAAAATTTGTTTAAGCTAAGTGTAATTAATATAGGTCGCTAAATAGAACAAAAATACATATTTTATTATTCCTTATGTCACAGAAGAAAAATTTTCATTTTGAATGTGCCTATTTAATCCTGTATTTAAAAAGGTATGATCCAATAATGATGGACACTGTTCAGGAACAAAACGCAAAGATGTAAAAAATTTAAATAATGAAGTTAAAGTTTTATCAACATTTTATCAACTACGGTTTAAGACCGGTTAGTTTAGTAAAATATTTCTAACTAGTCAACCCGAGCCCCCAATCACGTATGGGCGACTCCATTTTAAGCCATAAAAGGGGAGCGTATATTATAATATAATAATAATAATAATATTTATTTCGTATTCATTAGTAGAGGGGATGAATAATACGGTACCCCGAAAAAATTTTAAAATAAAAAATCCCGTTAGGTATCTGACTATTCAGCAGGTAGAAAATGGGAAAAAATCAGTTTTTCTGTGGGGGCGCTATAAAGGGGGAAGGGGGCGGAATCCCATATAGCGCTTGCAACTCGTATTGACCCCCTCTACCCCCATACCAAATTTCATCAAGATCGGCCGAGCCGTTTCGGAGGAGTTCATGTGCCACAAACAAACAAAATTTTCAGCTTTATATATTAAGATAAAACAATTAAATATGGAGAATTCCTCTCCTTTTCCCTCTCTTTACTTCATCGGCTTCTTCCCAGATTTATGCCAAATTCATGGTACTTTGATGACGAAAACTTAAGTAGGTACTTAACACACTGACGACGGGTAAAATACTTCCCAAAGGTTTTTTACGCGACATGTAACAATTAGTCACTGGCGTCCAGAAATGTTACCCGGTGGGACCATAGTGTGCTTATGTTCTTCGCACGTTATCAGAAAATATTTATTTGAGAGAATACTCACTTAAGTGAAACACAAATATTCTTTTAATATAAAATAATCGAAAACAAAACAATAAAAAAAAAGAATAATATTCAAATTAAAATACAATTTAAATTTCAAAAATCTTTCTTTAAGATTTCACTAACTGTTTTATGTCGAACATCAAATTCAAGCTCACAGAACAGTCAGAGGAATAGTTTAAATGGTATGATATTGGTGAAGAGAATTTTTTGGACATATTTGGCATTTTTTTCTCATTCCAACATAACCGCACTTATATATTTACGTGGGAAAAAGTCAGATTTATGGGATAATTTCAGTGAAAATCTCTCAGACGAGTTTCCTTTTTGCTATTAAACATTATGTAGCATTTTTTTATCACAAAAATTAAATTGAGGTTATGTAAAAGGAAAATTTTCTTTTCGCAAAATATATAACCTAACTCACCTAAAGTTTTAAGCGATGAAGATATTCCGCTACAAAACACTTAAAATTAAATTTAAATGTAAATTTTCAGCTAGAACTTAATCAATAGCATAAAACGCATAAAAGCAAACTTCCGGAAGCTTTTCTTTGCTAATTTATTCCATAATTCTCACTTTTTTCGGACACCAGAATAAAAATTAGGTTATGTTGAAACGAGAAAATATACCAGATATGTCAAAAAAAAATGCTTCGCCATCCGTTCTGAACCATTTTCAGAATTTTCTAGCATTTACATTATTCTATATTAAAAATAAATGGTAATGATAACGTGAACGAGCAGGTTGATTTTTTTGTTCTAAAAATTCTGAAAACTTCATAATAACTTCATAATTAGCTAAAATCTTCTCTGTGACAGAGCAATTAAAAAAAACTACAATATTCTAAATATCCTTCTACTTATTTCTTGTTTTTTTTTTAATTTTTGAAAATTTTATTTCTCCTGACATGATATTTTTCATAATCTTTATAGGATAATAATATCTAAGAAAATGTTCTATTCGTTCTATTGTCAATATCAAGATTAATAGAATAGAATATTCTAGATATTCTATTTTCTTATCACTATCAATCTCAAATAATTTCAAATTGATTCCAAATCATTTCAGAAATTTAATAAATAAAATTTTTTTAATCATATATGAACACCTTACGAGTCAGCAATAAAAATTTGCTGAAAAAATGTTGGAGAAGTTTTCCTACCGGGTAAATGTCAAACGCAAAAAGAGTGGCAAATTGTTACAGCGTACAGAATTGAGAACTGTCAGTGGACGCCGATGTGCGTCAAGCCGTCCTGGATGTGTTAAATGTTTATACTATTACAATAGGTATATGCTTCAACATACATTTTTAGGATAATAGATTATTCTTTTAATTAACTCAATAAACAACCACGTTGCGAATGAAGGAATTGAATAAAATTAGAAAATTAATTTTACCAGTTTCAAGTAACAAAATAAATAAAACGTGAGTTTTTGGAACCTTAATGTATATCTCTGTATGCTTCGTTAGTAAAAATCAGTAAATAGATGGCAGAAACAAGGTGAAACTAGAAGGATATATAAAAGGATGTGTGAGTAATATAAAAATGAAATGAAATCTATACTGAGATGTGCCGAACAGAATACAAATATTGCAGAAATGGTTGTCTGGACTGGATCGTTAAGAGCATGGAAAATGGAGAGAGGGGGTGGGTATAAAGAGAAAAAAAGTAGGAGAGAGGTTGTAGAATTATAACGAAATAATACGTGTATCCGCAGTAAAGAAATTATATTATGGGAATGGTAGAGGATAGAAAAAAAAACTTTAACAAATATAATGAGAACTGGATGATGTGGAGAAAATCATTGAATGGAGTCCCTTCTTTAGCACATTATATGTAGCATGTGATGATTTTTTATTAGAGCACTATCATGAATGTGGTTTTGATATTCTTTAGAATAGCACAAGGAATAGTGATGATAAGAATTAGATATTTTTATGGTATATGTATTATGTATACCTACATATTATATACGTAAACTATTATGTAGGATATTCAATTTTGTTTACGATTCGAGTGCTTACACGTTTAACCAAACACATTGAATTCCCTAAAACATTTTCTAGCCGTATAATATTGTAATTTTCTTTCGCACTATAAAGCAGGGTGGTGGTTGTAATTATTTTAAGGTGAATAACTTCAGATTTTCTTTATATACAAAATACTTGAGACGAAGAAGTAATATCTGCGTTAATTGTTATAAGGATAATATACAAAAACTATTGTGTGGAAAAACCAATTGTTTTAAATTAATAGAGATGTTGTTAAACAAACGAGAAGCAAAACAATTCTTTACAAAAATATATTGCAATTACATAATAATATAAACTGTAGAAGATTTTAAGTGTGGAATGCATTTAATGGTAGGAATGGTAGGTGCTGATATATTTATCTATGTGTATTATAGTCATGAAGATTCTAGGTTTCACGGTATTATACTATTATTTCTAACGATTAATTTTAATGAATTTCAGAAAAGGGTTTTTAATGCCTGACTTAATTTTTACTGCATATAATAAAATTCTCAGTATACCTAACCCGAATAAAATGTGAAGAAGCAGAACTTTTTTTTTAATTTTTTTTTGTATAGTTTTCTTTGTTTCTCTAATATTATGACTCGAAAAGAATATTCATACGCGATTGGGGGCTCGTGTTACTGAATATCTAATAAAATCCTGATACATTTTTTCGATTTTGTAAAATTTAGTTTATTAAATGGGTTTATATATAATATTATTATACATAAGGTGATCAGGATAATTCGGGATTATGTAGCTCTATATACCCTCATTTTTTTCATCTTTTTTTTCTGACCACCCCATATGTAAAATGCTTGTTATTATCAGGATCCAATTTAAACACGAAGAAGATATGAAAACTTTTATCAGATTAAGCGTCCGGAATATTGTGACCCTTCGTTATGTATAAGGTTTTATATACAATCGATATTGTCACAAGTTTTCCATTAGTTATAAAATTTTTCAAAATTATATCATACAACAATGAGATATTGAATTTGAAAACAACTAAACTCATATACGAAATAATCGTAGGGGAGGGCGGGGCTATTTGTGTCAATTTGGATAAATCGCTATCTGCAGGACTCCCACGGGGCAAGAAATTCTCCTCGATAGGTCATTCTCATAGAAAATTTCCTTGCTTACAACTTTGTCTCAGACCACTTTTCTCTATCTCCATGGGAAATATGAGTTTTCGAGCTTTTCCTGAACCCTTCCGCTTCTGACTTTTTTAAGAATCCGTCGACGAATATTGTCACCGGCGGGGATAATTAAGTCGGTGGAATTTTCCGACATTTCCAAAGATTTTCCACCTGAGAGATTAGTTGTAGTTACTAACCGAACTTCTCACTTGTTCATCCACGGCAAGGAATTTAGTACTCTGCGTTGATACCACTAAAATACAGAATTTTGGAATTTTCTCAACCCCTGCATTTTGCAACAAAAAGGTTAGAAAACGTGTCAATATTTTAACGTTCCATATGATTTACATTGGTGACAAAATTAGCCCCACTCGACATGTGTTGATTTGCATAAATGTGCAGAAAAATCATTAAAAGTTAGTGAAAAATACACCTTGGCAACGTTTTCTGCATTGACCTGGCTTGTGGAAAAGACGGTGAGATTGGAAAATCGCTAAAAGAAAAGTGTCGGAAAATGAGTTTTTCTCAACACGCAAAACGTATTTTTGGAGGCCTCAAAATTTGTTTATTTTTTTATTCCTAAACTATTCAT